>NW_019395297.1:0-15767 GCF_000612105.2 Orussus abietinus | reverse complement strand
ATAATAGAACATGTCAATATTTTGGATTTCGGAAGGCCTGTCCGCGAGAATCGGTTCGAGCGAGTTTTTCTAAGGATAAGCGCTCCGGCGCCGTCCCGTCTAAGTGAAATTTAGCGATTTAAGTTTTCGGGAAAATGCTCGGATTTTCGGCACCTTTAATTTACAGTCGATGCAGTCCTAATTGGTTAAAGGGGTTCTCTGTCTCATGCGTTGAAATACGAGAAGGAAAGGATAGGAAAGGAAATGATCCTCACAAGGAAACATTCCCAAGTGTCCGCCCCCGATCTTATTGATTTCCACATATGTTGAAGAACACAAAAATCTAAGAGACACTTGTTTTTTTTATATCTTCGCAGAAGCAATGGAGGGATTTCGATGAAACTTGGTATAAACGTATTCTGTATATGGTGAAAATACAATATTATCCAGCAATGGTACAACCCCCCAAGGAGGTGAACTACCCTTCCGGCGACATTTTTTTGTAATATCTATTAAACAAGCATTCCTGCTTAAGTCCCACTTACGCGATGTGATTGCTCACAAAAAATGAAGAANTTATTGGTTAAAAGCAAAAAATAATGTTCTTCATTTTTTGTGAGCAATCACATCGCGTAAGTGGAACTTAAGTAGGAGTGCTTGTTTATTAGATATTACAAAAAAATGTCACCTGAAGGGTAGTTCACCCCCTTGGGGGGGTGTAGCATTGCTGGACAATATTGTGTTTTCACCGCCCTTATACGCAATACGTTTATACCAAGTTTCGTCGAAATCCCTCCACTGCTTCTACAAAAATTATTATAAAAACTGAATTTTCGCAAAACTTTGGGGGGTTGTTTCACCTCTTAAATGTGGACCATTGAAGATATAAAAAACACGTGTCTCTTAGATTTTTGTGTTCTTCGACATATATGGAAATCAATAAGATCGGGGGCGGACACTTGGGAATGTTTCCTTGTCAGTGAGAACGACTTATTCCATTATCGGTGCGTTCTATTCGTTCATCATAGATTCCACATGGAATACGGAAACATGGGATGTAAAGGTTATGTGGATTGGGTGGTTTGGGGTAGAATTCGAATAGGAATTAACAACCGTCTACGCGACCTCCTCGTACCCCTTCCCCACGTGTCGAATTCTTACCGACGCGTTGGAATTAAAATCTAACCGTTGGTGGGATTGGAAGGCGATGTTATTAATTAACAACGCGTATGAGAAACTAACACCTAATTCGGGTGGCTGGTCAGCCCTACTTGAAAGAATACACTCAAAAATGGGTTTCGCGGACTAAAGTCGACCACGGGTTTATGTTTCATCCGGAGTTAATTCCTCCGGGTTTTAGTATCACTTAAATTATGTTATCCAACCGCGGATATTGGCTGGGTTAAGGCTTTGAGGATTAGGACTTCTGCTATCAATCGCAACATGCGATTTTGAGGATAAAAGTGTAGGATTGTAATAGACGGGATTTTAAGAAATAGGATGTGGGTGTGGTCGCTACACCAGACTCACTGGAACACGGACCTGCAAATAAACAAATCAAGCGCATTCACTCTTATTGAGAGTCTTCTCCGGAATCGAATCGTGAGCGGCAATGCTCGGTCATCGAATTTGGGACGAAACTCTAAGGAGCGACTTCTCGTCAGAGCACTGTCCGGCTCGAATCGTGGGCGGCAATGCCCGTTCACTGAGGAACGAACAGCTTCTTAACGAGGTGATTTTTCAGAACTCCGAATTCTTCTATTCAAAATCTGTTTTAAACGCGATCGCGTGTGCCCGATGAACTCTCACAATTTATGAGCCTATGGTTTTTCGATGCGAACGATCCCGGAGTCCTGATCTAAGAGAGAAAAGTCGTTGATCGATATGCGATCGATATCCCAGACTTAGTGACTTCTCTCGCGATGCTCCGCGCTCGCGATCTGCGCTTTCCTCTCCCGAGGCCTCCCTACTCTTACTCGCAAATCTTATTGCGCATACTCGAATAGCGCCGAATTACTGGTCCTAACGTACAGTGGCTCATGTTGGCCGCTTGACCCGTTACAATATATATGTACACATTGTTACTCCACGTCGTAATAAGAGCCGTGGGCTTCTTCCTCGTCCGGCTCGTCGTCCCAGGATTCACGGCCTTGGCGCTGTTCCTCGCCATTCGGGTCCGGTCCCGTTCATTCCGCTACACCCTCGTAGCGGGGTCGGGACAGATCGAGCACCCCCAGGTGCTCGGGGTTGTCGTGGAGGAGGTCTGGGGCCTCGGTTGCCCAGGAGTGTGCGTACGATGTGGGTTCGAATATTGGCCGGTTTTTTTCGCTCCACAGCTTCCGCCAAATTTCTTGTACGATCGGTTCGAAGGAGGCTTCCTCCGATGACTCCGACCATGGGAGCTCCCATACGTCATCGTCGAGGGAGTCTGGATACTCCAGATCTCCGAACTCTTCCTCGTAGCCGGCCGGGATCGGGTCGTGGACTTGCTCGCCCGGCTGGTCCTGGTCGAACTCGAGGTTGGCCCACCAGGCTCGTTGGGCCTGCCTCCTGTTATCCTCGTCCTCGATGCGGAATGGCGGAATCTGCTCTCTGAGCGACATCGTGGAGTTTCTCAGCGTGGTGTGTCGGTTTCGTCGGTTTTGTGAACTTCGGAAATATTCTGCGGCCGCGAGAGTTTTTATACCTTCGGCTATCGGTCGGAGGGTGAAGATTTTTCCAAATTTTCTTTGGAGGGGCTGTATCTCCAGCATCCCTATTGGGTAACGACGGTGGTTTCATGGGTTTAAAGGGGTGCAGTTTCTTGGGGGTGGTTGCATGTGGTTACATCACTGGTCAATCGTTTCTGACTGGGCGGGTTTAAGGCGGTTCACATGCACTGTCACTTTCTTCCTTCCTATTTTGATGGTGTAATTCACATCAGAAACCTTTTTTATTATTAGAAATGGTCCGGAATATTGAGGAAATAATTTGGCACTCTTGCCGCGGAATTTTTCGTTATGTAGGAAAACCAGGTCTCCTTCCTCGAAAGAGCAAGGGTTAATCTGCCTATCGTAGTATCCTTTAGATACCCTTTTGCTTTGAATTAATTTTTCGCGCGCAATTTCGCTCATGGTTCGAAATTGTGATGCTAGTTCGATGAAGTAATCGTCGTATGTCTTATCGGATTCTATCGCGTCAACATATTCCGACAGGGGACCGCATTTGAAACCGAACATTAATTCGAAAGGGGTGAATCCGTGAGCGCCGTGCTCCGAAGTGTTATAACTGAACGTGGCCAAGGGGATCCATTCATCCCAATCGTTCTGGTCTTCATTTACATAATGTTTTAAGTATTCTGCTAATACATGATGGCTTCTCTCGAAGGATCCGTTCGATTGAGGGCGGAAAGCGGTTGTCCTGACTGTTTTTATCTTAAACATTCGCGCAAGCTGTTGGAGTATCTGGCCAATTAGATTCAACCCTTGATCGGTTAGTATCACTCTCGGTGGTCCGAAAATGCAGATAAATTCCTGCGCTAGTACCTTTGCGATCGTGAGGGAGCTTGTTTCTCGAATCGGATGCGCTCGAACAAATTTCGATAATTGGTCTTGTAATGTTAAGAGGTACCTATTCCCGTTTATGGTTTCCGGTAGGGGCCCTACTATATCCATTGCTAATTTCTCAAGTCGGCGTGAAGGAGTGTCGGTAATTTCCATTGGATTTCTCGTTTTCATTCGGACTAGTTTGTTTCTTTGACACTCAGGGCAATGTTTTATGTAATCTTGGACGTCGGCCTTAAGATTGGTCCAATTAAATCTTTGTCGCATTCGTTTATACGTTTTGTTCGTTCCTTTGTGTCCTCCTAGCGCGCTCTCATGGTATTCTTTTATTATGTTCAGTCTATCATCTTGAGAGGGGTTCTGTGTTTTATTGTGACATATGGTTACGTTGATATCAGTTCCCTTGAACAGATATCGGAGCATTAGCCTGGCGTCTTCCCAGGTGAATACATCGACGCCGGATTCAAATCGCGGCATTGAAATGGTCCTTACATCAAATTTTATTAATAACGATTTAAAATTTTTAAACATTTCAAATGCATCGTTTGGTTTTGTTTTGTCGGTATCCCGTTCCCTAGATACAACATAGAAAATACAATAGGGTCCGTGTTTCCGGCTGACAATTTCTCCCACGGCAGGTTTATGTTCCTTTAGGTACGTCGTATCGCCAAAGTGTTCCGCGACTACATCTGATTCAACATCGGAACAGATGAAGGATGCACAATTGTCCGGTTTGGAAAATATGCTATCCTCGGTTTCTCTAATATTTAGGGACAAGATCGGGTGTTTGACTACGTAACGTAGGTACTCAGCGTAGTTATCTCCAGCACCACATGTTTTGTCCGTTCCGATGGGGAACATCCTAATATCGGTCTCGTGTTTGCCGTTCGGTGCCGAGGATTTCTGGGGTCCCGGACCATCATTTCTTGTCGGCGTATTTATTTCTATTCGGCTTAGCGCGTCGGCATTTGAGTTTAAGGCCCCGGCCTTGTAGTGGATTTCGTAATCGAATTCGGAAAGTTTCAAACGCCATCGAACTAGTCGGGAGTTTGGGTCTTTTATGTCCAAGAGCCAGGTCAGGGGTCTATGGTCGGTTATTATTTTAAATTTCCTCCCATAGAGATACGGTCTAAAGTTCTGGCACGCCCAAACAATCGCGAGGAGTTTCTTTTGCGTTGTGCAATAATTGCATTCGGCTCGGTTCAGTATGCAGCTTGCGTAAGCAATCGGTAGGTCCTTTTTTACTTCGCCTTGTGATAGTACGGTTCCGAAAGCGTTTTCGCTGGCATCCGTCGTTAGTGTGAATTCTTTATTAAAATCTGGATATTGCAATACGAGTTCCTCGCAGAGTGCGTCTCTCAGCATCTCGAAGGATCTCTGCTGTTCGCTGGTCCATAGGAATGGGACATCTTTGCGCAACAGGTTGGTAAGAGGCTTTGCGATTTTACTATAATCCGGGATGAATCTTCGATAGTAACCGGTTAGTCCTAGGAATTGTTTGATCTGTTTGGCACTTTTCGGAGCAGGATTCTGCTATTCCGAATTCAGCCCACGCGTTCGCGAGAAACGTCGATCTCGACCGTGCAAATCGATGACAACGTTTTCGCGAACGGCTCGTACGAGTTTGATCTACGTGGATAACGGTACTGTTTTACAGTAATGGGGGTGCTATCCGTGGTAGGGATTGAATGTGTCATGGCGTTGGTGTAAGTCAACACGTCGCCAGGTAGATAGAAGATATCATTAAACTCTTCTAAAAGTGGGACGAGGTTTGAATATTCCTCGGCATTTAAATGTTGAATTCTAAGATTTTCGTGTAGTAAGTTCATGCGGTTCGCGTTGAGGATTTATTTATTGTCGTGTTGGTCGAGAAGACAAGTGCTCGTTCGGGATTTCGAGTTTCGATTTTGGATGACTCTCGCGTTGAGGATTTATTCGGGGTCGCATTGCCCGTAGTCGGAGGGTCAGTGATTGGAGTAGCTTGTTGGATTGACTTTGCGTCGTACAGTGGGTAAAGGGTAGATAGGAACGAGGGAGAGCATGTCTCCAAGAGCGCTTTGGAGCACGAACGCGTTGCTTAATCTCTTTCTTAATATTACTTAAAATAAAACGTTAGGTAGGGACCTAACACGTCCTGGTAGCAGGCATGGAATATCGCAGGGGCACGCGGCACACACGTGTTTCTTCTCCAAAGCTCGGGACGGAAGAGTGTCGCGGGCGCCTTGTTCCACTCGACCGTCGGCCGTCTCCGGCGCTCTCCGGGCGCTGTTCGGGCACGCCGGCGCGGTCGTGTCGGCGCTCGGCCGCCACGGCCAGCGCGCGGCTCCAAGTCTCGGTGGCGCCATCGGATTTGTGGGCGCTATTTGAGTGGCATGACAGGCTCATCCGTCACATAATATTCAACTTACTCAAAGTAACATTCGATAAAACTCAGAGGTAATAAAAATTTAAGTAAACAAATTAACATCAAATAATATTCCATGTAACTAAAATAACGTCTGACCGAATTCACAAACAATAGAATTCGATAATTACGTTGACTTTAATAATAATCGACTCGAACATTTGGTAAAATTCGCGGACAGTTAAAGTTTTATGAGCAGGATAATGACAACTAGTGTTTAATTGACACAAACAGGGTTCAATACTATATACAAATAACTACGAATATAACGAACAAACTAACATTCAATGATATTTAGTTGTCGGAAACTTAAATTCAGTAATATGTACCAGTAATCACGGTTTTGATAAATAAACTAGCATCAACCAATATACGGATGTCAAAAATTTACGTTTTATAATCACGATTACTACTGTTACGTGGCGGCCAACCGAATGTGAGGCCGAGGAAATTCTGGTAGAGATTACCTTGAATTTCCGCATAACGAATCAATTATTCTTGTGAGGAGATAATCCGAGCGGCTAGATCAACTCCTCTGGTGGGATCTGCGGGAAGTGAGGACAGGAGAAGGGTCTCAATGAATGGCAATGTGGTCAAATGTGATATGACTATTGTACTTGTCCGTCAGTAGCGGTTCGTTATAATCAGCTGTGAGGGGCAGTCAAGGTGCTTTGATGTGATTTTCTCTGCGTTTACTCAACTTCCGCGTAGCGGCGTCGCGATACCGCGCGTTAGCGGTGGTATATCATTGAACGCCCAGAGTGCTGACGCGGAGATTCTTCGTCGTTGGAATGGCGGACTACGTGTGAACCTAATCTATCTCGCGATGCTAAGATTTGAAACTCAGCTGTTCGGAACGGAAATTAATACAATTTTGTTCTATCTAGTTTAACCGAAGCTAGGCATGGATTTCGCCATAGTGGTTAGTATTCGATTCGATCGGAGATGGGTTTAACGAAGTAAGGTTAAAATAAAACGAAGATTGGTCGAGTTTGCGAACGATCCTCTACCTGGCTTAAACAGCGGCCAAATTCGGTGACACTGAGCTGTTGTCCTCCACGAAGATTACCCTCGGGCGGTGTACAGCGACTCCCAGGTTTGATTGTGGAATTCCTTGATGTGAAGCGTGAACCAAGTCGGTTTATCGGCAGCGATCGTCGTTCGATGATGCGCTGTTTTATTCCGGACTGGTAAATCTCTACGTAATTGGAGAGATAATTCTCTTTTGGTCGATGTGAAGCGATCCCACCGCTCCCACCAATTTTATTAACACGTTCCCTACCGCGTGGGGCGTATGCGCCCCACGCTGAACTTTCCGTTCAAGCCATTTGGTATTATCATTGTAAAATGAAGAATTTTTAAAAAATTCATTATGCAGTCAATTACGGGCATCTTAATACTATTGCTGATGCGGTCATTTGATCGTGGGGCGTATACACCCCACGCGGCGTAATAGACCGCGTTGTTCGATGCCTCGCGCACCAGATCGTCGATGATCACGAGCTTCGAGCGAGGATCGTTGGCGTAGTCGCTCGAGCGAGGTAGACCCTCGCGAAATTCCACCCCGTCGCCGTACTCGCGATAAGCATCCTGCTACTCGGAATGGTAGAAGAGAACGCGTTCGGGCGGTACGTCCGTTATGTCGTTCACGTGACGAAAGAACGTCTTCACGAAATGCGTTTTACCGCAGCCCGTGGGACCGCATATCATGGCCGTCCACGGATATTTCCAGCGCGTATCCATGACGACGACTACGGAGACTACGCAATCGGGACAGTATTTTTAATCCCGATGGGACGATGTGAGAGCGAGAGGTTACGAGCCTAACGCGCGCGCGTTTACACACGCGAGGCTCGTGCTGCGGCAGGACCCCCCGCGCGCTCGACGAGCGCTAAGATGCGCGCGCGCGCGGCCGCCGCGGGGCGCGCGCTCAATGAGCGCCGAAGTGGCGCGCGCGGATAAGCTTACCTACCGTAACGAGGCGCGTAACGAGGCTCGCGTTCTCTACGTCACGACGAAAGAGAGGGACGGTGGGGGAAAAACAATGCAAGCGTTCCGTTGTTTAAGGTTTTTATTATTATTATTATTATTCGTCACCTTTGTATCCAAAAGGTAACGAGTCGAAGCGGCCGACGAGGTGGCGCTTACGATATACCGGTTTACAGGCTTTTCGCTCGCGACGCGTGACGACGTCGTGAAAGGCGGTTCGACGTATGGCATCGTACTCGAGAACGATCGGTTCCACACGCTCGCCCATGACGAACGCGCGAATCGAAGCGAAATTCACGAGACCGCTATTCGCGTGATTTAGTGTGATCCCGTTAACTTTGCACACTTCGCTCTCGCGTCCATTCGAGTCACGGACGACGTACGCGTAAAATTTCGGCCGTCCCGATACGAACGAACGAACGGATGTAACTTCAGGGTCCGTAGCTCTCGAGTTCGTTCGTCAGGTCGCCGAGGAAGCACCCTACGGGTGGCTCGTACTCGTCCTCGTTATCTCGCGATAGGTATATCACCGAGTCGGTGTCGTAATACAAAACACGCCTGTCCAGACGCTCGAGGTACTCGTACAATTTGAGCCGCGCATCAGCCGTGGTGTAGGCCGCGATCTCCACGGTCGTGACGGGTGACGCCGTCGTCGCCTCGTCCTTGCTGACGTACGACGCGTAGAGGACCTCGTTGTTTACCGGCAGTAAGACGGTGATCTCTATCTCGGGGTTATATAACATCTCGACTTCCTATAACAACTCTTCGAGCATAAGGCGTTGTATAAAAACCTTAGAAAGATGATTCAGGACGCATCAACGTTTGCGTTTTCTATAATGTTGGAATGATCTTCATATCAGTTTGCGAGGTTTGGTGTCAGCAACTTTACCGGAATGGACGCGCGCTCGCACGCGCGGCCTTCTCGCTACGTATTTAACAAACGAAAGCATCGCATTTCACGATCTAGCAACGTTCGTTACAAATTTATTTCGTTATCCATCATAGAGGTTTCCCCCAAAAAGATTTCTCCTGAAGGAAAAAAAATACAATTCGCGGTTCCTCGGAACACGAAGTCGCATCTCAGCGCGCGACTGTCTTTTCAATTAAATCAATTGGCGTTGTACAGTGGTGAACATGAATGTCTCCCTTGGGGGTACGGTGCCTCCGATGTACCATTGGTGGTATTCATGCTCGCTAGTATACATTCGAAGCCGGCAGAGCGCTATGTAACTCCACACCTCAGACAAGGACCTTAGCGTCGATTCTTATCGGATTCGCCTTACCTTAGCGTCGATTCTTATCGGATTCGCCTTACCTTAGCGTCGATTCTTATCGGATTCGCCTTACCTTAGCGTCGAATCTTATCGGGGTTCGCCTTACCGCAGGCAAGCGAAACTCAGGGCAATGGCTGCTTTGGTTTAAAATCTCGATCGAGACTATACTTCTTAGAGTTCAATCAGCGTTTGCGTCTTCTACATTGTTTAGAGCAATTCCGCAAGCGAAGAATTCTCGCTATGTATTTTTTTTTAAATCGAAAGCATCGTATTTCACGCTCGACACAATTTTATATCGTTCTCGATTATAGACGTTTCCTATGAATGATTCCTGATGAACATATTTTTACGCGTTCCTCGCTTTGGTTCCCGTCTCGTATGAACGCGAGGTTACATCAACGCGCGCCTGCTCCGTAGGTTAATCAGCTGACGCTGTACATTCAAAGACGGTAGAACGCTATGTATCTTCACGCATCCGATAAGGACCTTAGCTTCGATTTTTATCGTTGCTTAGGTGATATCGGTTTCGGCGTATCGGGGGTTACCGAAACCGGCGGCTGTTCCTTTGGTTCGCAATTTCGGCGATTACCTCTTCATCGCCGGTACTCGGCTTACCTTGGTTTTTCGTTCTCAAATGAACCAAAAAAAAATTGCCATAGGTTCTGCAAAACATTAGCAGAAGATCGCTCAGGATGTGAATCGCTAAATTTCCAAAACCTGTATAATTTTATTCCGCATTATACATCTCCTTCCGCGAATATAGGGGAGATTAAAAATTTGCTGACTCTGATCTGTGTGTCTTTCACATCGCTTCAAATGTTTGTGTTGCGCGTGTACGGACTCTGTTGCATTAGCGATATTCTTAGAACTTGATACTTTCGATACGCCGGGGTGGTACTTTCAATGCGCTGAGAGGATCATTCGCTAAGTAGACATGTCGCCGCGCGAATGGGGAGCCCCAGGTCAAAACCGACGAGTAGACGATGCAATAGGCGAGGACGACGAACCGGCAGTGTTCGAGGTTGAGGACGAGGGCGGCATAGATCCGGAGATGCCGCCATTAATTCCAGCCGGCATCGACCCGGAGATGCCGGCGTTAATCCAAGCCGGTCAGGAACACCCGAGACATATCATCGTAGTCCGCGGCTTCCACGACGGGGTTGATAGGTGGGCGACCGTGCCGGACATGTGGGTTCCCCTACCATGGCTGAACCTCCAGGGCCGCGAGTTAATAAGACTACGCCTGGAATACCTGGCGCTCCCGGTGGGCGGAGTGCACTTGCACCCGGTCATTTTGGAAGATGGATCGGTGTGGGTGCTAGTGAATGGCGTGGTTTACGAAGGCAAGGCCCTTCGTAACCAAATGCTGGCGGCTGCAGCTGCAGCGCCGCAGGTGAAAGAGGACGAATAAACGATAAATACATTGATGTGTAAAAGCGTATGCAATTTAGAAAGAAGGGCGGTATAACTAATTTTTTTATTTGTGTTTTCATCAAGACCATCACCCACACGGAGCAGCCACCCTCAAATGCCAGTACGGGGACTTCCTCGCCGGTTGAATTTAGCCGCAGCATCGACGAATCTTCGCCGCCCTCGTCCTCGATGTCAAGCACCTCCGGCTCGTCGTCTTCGTCCATTATACGGTCGTCCGGGAATATCGGGGAGGGTGGGGGAGAGGAGCAAATTAAATAAGAGTAAAAATAATAAATATCAACTTAATTATTATTACGATGATATCCTTCATTTCGCCTTAATAAACCTATCCTGGGTGAGGCGCATTATGGGGCAGCGTACTCGTAATCAGCTGCTATAGCGTAAGACGGACGAGTCGGCCATCATTGCATTCGGATGATAAGACGCTCGCGTAGCCCTCCTACTTCGTAATGGCCGCTCTCGTTAGCGGTGATATGCGGACCCTTAAATCGCCTCCGACTCTTTCATTCATACGTAAGACGCTCGCGTACGACTAACCCTCCTACTTTGTAATGGCCGTTCTTACTACGGAGGAATTTCATTAAGGTAATAAGACGCTCGCGTACGCACACCCCTCCTATTTCGTAATGGCCGCCCTCGCTATCAGCGATACGCGGGGCTCTGTACATGCCTCTCTCTCGAGCGAGACTCTCTCTCACTCTTTCGCGTCTCGTGCTCTAGCGTACCCCCACCACTCTCGACACTATGGTAGATGAGAAGAGAGGGGGCACGTGACGTAGCACCCTATACACCCGTCTCTCTCTCGGGAGATAGTCTTTCTCTCTCTTACTCGCGCTCGCGCTCTAGCGTACCCCCTCTACCGTCCTATACATCCCTCTTTTTCGGGAGATCATCTTTCTCTCTCTTTCTCATTCGCGACTCGCGCTCTAGCGTACCCCCACCACTCTTGGCACTATAGTAAATGAGAGGAATGGGGGGTACGTGACGTAACGTGACGTCACAGGCTGACTTGTCGCCGGTGACGTCATTTGTTTAGTCTACCCATAATGGTTCCAATACTACTAACTCTGAGTAGTCAAAACAACTCTGATAGATTACAGCCCTTTGTCAACCCGAAAAGTACCAAGTGGAGGGGAGTTCTTTTAAATAATGCCAGAATTAAGAGTCCAGTAGCAGCCCAGTCGTCATCGCCAAAAATGGCTGAACCCCCCCTGAATATATCGAAATTATTCCCCGTGTGATGGTCCCGGTGGAGTGGACTGTTAGTGAACTGGAGGAAACCAAGACGGCCATTTTTACGGCCATCGATGACTACAGCCGCCTGAGTGCCTTCTCGGGCACCGGGTTCGAGTGCGTCATTGACATCAATGTCCCGGCCAAGATGGTGCGAGAGGGGTCTCGCATCGTTTTTAGAAAGATATAAGGTGAGCGTTCAGTGTAGAAAAATGTTTTTCTTTTTATTTTCTTTTATTTTTTATTTTCCTTTTGTTTTCTTTTCTGTTTCTCTCCTTTTGTCTTTCCTTTTCTGTTATTATTTACATTTATGATTGATTTCACCTTTTTTTGTTTTTAATTTCAGAGAGCCGTCCACCATCCCCGTTGCCATTCACTATGGCCACCACTGGTTGATAGCCGATCACTATCCATCCGCCATCGCCATTCCCACGACGAATTGGAACGAATCCCCGCTGATGAATCGAATGACTCCTCGATCCTTCTTCCCTCGGGATCTGGTCCTGCATCGCCTCTCAAGGGTCATCCTCGCTGTTTAGGTCTTCTCAAGAGCAGGATAGGGTGACGTAGCCCAGATACGATTAGAGATACGATTTTTTTTAAACAAACTGATTATAATTACTATTACTCTCCCTTAGGGGCATCTACCTGTTCACCTTAAGGCACCTATCCCACCCCGAGTGGGATAAATATTCAAATCCAGACCTTTCATGATTATGTTCTATTATAACAACTATTGATCCTCGGTAATTAATTGAAGAATGTAATGAAAATAAAGTGCTACGGTATGATGATGTGAACATGAAATTATTTTGGAAACGAAAGCGCATAACGACTTTAGAAGTATGCGTTCAAAACGTAGGCCATACTTTCATCCGTAGTTTACTCCCTACACCCTCCTATTTTACCATAGCTGTGCTCGCTGTCAGCGGTACGTACTCTTCTTTCTGTCTTTAAATGTCTACCTCTTCTTTGGGAATGTGAACCTCACCACTCTAGACACTACGGAACTGCTGACTCACGCCATCATTCTCCTGCAGCACTTAAATTGTTTGTATTACCCCTGATATCTTAAATAGAATGTTAAAGACTCGCGTAAGCAGCAGGTCCCGTATGGTACTTTCGACACTACAGGAGAATCAGTCGCAAAGGAATCATGGCATCGCGACAATGGGGAGGTCCTACTGGCAATTGGGGGGCCAACGAATCGATTGGTGGGAACTAGGAACCGGAGCTGATGAAGATCCAGCTATGCCGCTGCGGGTGATCCCCGCAAGTGAGAAAAGTCGGCAAAAAGTGTTCCGGGATGAAACCTTCCCCGACGGTGTTGACAGGCGGTCCATCACGTCAAGCGTGTGGGCATTTGTCTCCTGGCTGCACCTGAACTTTTACGAGCTAGTGAGGCTGCGGCTTGAATTTTTGGGGCTTCCGGAGAACGGTTTAGGCGTTCACCCAGTGATCCTAGAGGATGGCTCCATGTGGATCATGATAAACGGCCCCGTATACGAGAGTAGCGCCCTCCGTTGGGAAATCCTCGAAACAACGCCCCAGGTAGAAGAGGAGAAATAAACGGTAAGTACATTGATGTGTAGACATGCGTGATTTTTCTATGATTAATGTGCAAGCGTATGTGCATATCTAATTTTTGTGTATGTGCGTGTGTTGATCAGGCTTAGACTACCGATAGAGGAGCATCGTCCATATGGAGCTGTCACCGTCTTCCGATGCCACTCTGCGGGGAAGTTTCTTGAACTTCCTTGCCTACGGATTACCTACGGCATCGATGAATACTCATCACCCACTTCCTCGATACCAAGCCCCTCCAGTTCACTGTTCTCACCTATCACAGAGTTGACCCTCCCTATTGTCAATCATCATCATCTTCTAATCTTCTAATGTTATCATCTTGCAAGCTCTCTTTAATGACTTTCAGTACTTCAGCACTTTCTGCGGATAAAACACATAAACGACATATTTAAAGATATTCCATTGGCGTATCAATCAAAGTAAATTTTATACGTCACAGGTGCGATTAAATCAAATACATAGAATGTCTATTATTAAAAATATAACATATATAAGTACATACATACATGTCAGTCATTTAAAGACTTTATAAAGTTCACAGGATATTTATTGAATGTTGACAATGTTTCTTAAATAAAAAAAATATGTTGTAATAATATTTTTGGGAAGAGCACATGACAAGTGAAATAACAATTGATAGAAACTACCAACCATATAAAAAAATTGACTTAATTAAAGCAGAACTTTGCATCTTAAATGATATGTTGCTGCTTGAAAAACGCGCTATGCATTTACACGATGGAATCTCTCCATACTTAAGGAAAAGAGAATACACAAGAAAATCTGTAAAGTCAACAAATTAAGACATGCTTCTAGTATGTTAAAAGAGATAATGTATCGAGATGTTCGAATCATGTACTTACCGTTGAAAGCTATAATGCGGACATTTGATTTAATCGCACCTGTGACGCATAAAATTTACTTTGATTGATACGTCAATAGAATACCTTTAAATATGTCGTTTATGTGTTTTATCTGCAGAAAGTGCAGAGGTACTGAAAGCCATTAAAGTGAGCTCGCAAGATGATAAGCCTAAAATTATATTACACGATTTTTTACTGAAGCCAGTATCGATAGGATACCTCGAAAATGCAGGTAGGCACCTTACTATGTTCTAATTTTGTATGCAAGAAATAGTAAAAAGAAATATTAAAGTATATAAAAGTATATAAATATAAAAGTAATGTATAAATATAAAAGTGTTCACATAAAAAGTTTCTAGATTAATTTGTAATTAATATATCATTAAAATCAGGTGACAAAGTGATTCAGGAGTTAAACAACAGTGATATTCAAATTATTAATAGCGAATGACACATGTATAATGCTACGAATGAGAACATAAATGATGGTGTCAATGGATTCGAAACATATCCAGACGATGAATCTGACGCTACTACCTGCGATCGATGTAGTGACATAGATGAGGAGAACATCAACAATTTTATAGAGTTTGTCCATCATGTTGATAGGAGTGGAAACAACTTAAACGATATCACTAATATATTTAAATATTTTAATATTGGATAATTATTTAATTATTGAGATAATACACATTTTTATGACTATTTCAGACAAGCTGGACCATGTTAACAGAAATTATGACTGATAAAGTAAACTTTCATGCTGCTAATACCAAACTTATAACATCCTTAAATGACTTGGGAGATGAGGAGTTAAACTTAGCTGGGAAAAGTGACGCATCGCATTTTTAATTCCTTCTGTTTTCTGATTTAGCGGATATGCTCGGTCCATTGAGTCCACCTCAGTTTCAACGATTATATAGCAGTCGTGTATCTTTGTCTTCTTTAGGTAAACATACTGCTTTATTTTCAATATTATACATTCGTGATATAAATTCATCTCCATTTATTAAGTTTCTACTGTTTATAGTTAACAATTTCAATTCATATTCCCGAATGCAAGGAAAATATTCAATTTGGTATAAATTTTATTGAAACAAAATATGAAACGATTCCGAAAATAACGTTTAAATTAACATTTTTGTTAAAGTAATATTCGACTCAGTTTTCAGGTATTACGGAAGGGTCATTTTTTATATGCCAATACGTCAAAATATTTATAAAACTTTTCTTCAAAGTGGATGCATCAAATCATTTGAAATTTCAGCACGTGAGTGGGGAGGCCACAAGGAAGAACGTGATGCACATGAAATTTCACTTTAAAAAAAAAACGATGTGTCCTTGATTCTAGTCTGGAATAAATCGAAAACTCCCCTTTTTTTTGAAGAGCGAAAATTCGCGAGCATGTTACGGGGTAATTCAGATGGAGATTACCCAAATCTTGCGCGTAACGGTTATTTTG
>NW_019395296.1:0-10092 GCF_000612105.2 Orussus abietinus | reverse complement strand
AGCCCAGTAAATCCGAATTTGACCCTTTAAACACGGAGCCATTTCGACATAAGGGTGAAATTCGTCTGACCGTGCAGGCAATATTGGACCAAACGTCGAGCGCCTTTAGGCGCTCTTACAAGGAAGGTATCCCAGGTCGATCTCTCCGATGTCATTTCTGTTATAACATGTTATAGTAGACTAAAAACTAAGCGACAATTATTTTTTTTTTATCTGCCATTAAACACTTTAAGGGGGTGAAACCACCATCCAAAGTAAGGCATGTCAAAGGGCTATTTGGCAATTTCACCCACAAGAACGTAATATTTTTTAACCAATCCACCTGGAAAAGCTTTCTCATAACGAGAAATGAGAAATATAATTTTCTCAATTAAGAAAAAATGAAATTAAGGGGTGAGCCTTACCTTGGATGGTGGTTTCACCCCCTTAAAGTGTTTAATGGCAGATAAAAAAAAATACGCGTCGCTTAGTTTTTAATCTACTATAACATATTATAAAAGAAATCAAATCGGAGAGATCGACCTGGGATACTTACCTTGTTAGTAGCCGAAGGGTTAACCCTTAACGGACGTACGTCATCTCTGATGTGACAACAGTACTTTGTCGCTGGGGTCGAATGGCACGTGTGAGGTGACAAGATGGATTACAACCTAGGGAAAATCATATATACATAACAAAAAGTCAAAATATTCATATCTCACTTTCATATCACCTTAAGGACTTTACCTCGAATGTAGATGCAATCGGCCTTGAATTATCAACCCCAAAGGTTGCATTTCACCGGGATCTTATACATCTTAACTATTACACTATTTACAGAAAAGTTTTATAAATATTTTCGCTTTTTGTTATGTATATATCTCACTTTCATATCACCTTAAGGACTTTAATTCTAATGTAGATGCTATCGGCCCTAAATTATCCACCCTAAAGGTTGCGTTTCACCGGGATCTTATACATCTTAACTATTACACTATTTAGAACAGTCTTATGAATATTTTGACTTTTTGTTATGTATATATCTCACTTTCATATCACCTTAAGGACTTTAATTCTAATGTAGATGCTATCGGCCCTAAATTATCCACCCTAAAGGTTGCGTTTCACCGGGATCTTATACATCTTAACTATTACACTATTTAGAGAAAAGTCTTTTTGTTATGTATATATCTCACTTTCATATCACCTTAAGGACTTTAATTCTAATGTAGATGCTATCGGCCCTAAATTATCCACCCTAAAGGTTGCATTTCAGCTAAATCTTATACATCTTATCTATTACACAGTTTCTAATCAGCGATACATTCCATTTAATCAGGTCCTATGTGGCGTCCAGCCTGCGTGGGTGCCGACAAGTGGAAGCAACATTCCGCCTAACGCAATTCCAGGAGGCCAGACCGAAGAGAGCGAGCCTCTCTTCATCGGCCGTGTCAACCATGAAGGCACCATAACTATCGGTAAGGTCCAACCATCCCATGGTGTGTTGTACATCCCGTTCGGGGGAGCCGAGGTCGCCTTCCCGGATTACGAGATCCTCGTCCAGGAGTAAAGCGTCCAAGAAGAATCGAAGGATCGTCATTGAATTGTTCGATGAATTCTTGGAAGCAACGTGTATCCTCATCCCCGGCGAGGTTCCTTCCTGCGCCCGACCAGCGAAAGATTCCTCGTAATGCATCACCATTGACGTCTTCGGGATCTCTGCAACCGTAGTATGTGCATTTAGGTGATGGGAATGTGGCGTCTAAGCGTTCTCCTCCATGAAGCTTTCCTCCAAAGGGGATGTGCCGAATCGATTAAAACTGCAATATAAATACGGGGATGAGGAAGGACCTCAAACTCATGAAACTTCAACGTTTTTCTCTTTTTTGTCATTTCGGTTCGTAGAATCGATTAAAACTGCAATATAAATACGCAGGGTATAAGGGAAGGACCTCAACTCATGAAACTTCGATGCTTGTTTCTTTTTTGTCATTTTTGCTCGTAGGTATTATTAAAATTTGTTTATATGAAATGAAATTTCATGGGCGTCAGGACCTTCCTTATAGTTCCCACGTTCATGTTGTAAAGTTTGGAATTGTTTGGTACACCCAGTTCGTATAATTGATTCAAACTACAATATAAATACGTAGGGTATAAGGAAGGACCTCAACTCATGAAACTTCGATGTCTTTTTCTTTTTTGTAATTTTTGTCCGTAGACATTATTAAACTTTGTTTAAGAAAAATGAATTTTCATGGGCGTCAGGACCTTCCTTATAGTTCCCACGTTCATGTTGTAAAGTTTGAAATTGTTTGGTACATCCAGTTCGTAGAATCGATTAAAACTGCAATATAAATACGCAGGGTATAAGGGAAGGACCTCAACTCATGAAACTTCGATGCTTGTTTCTTTTTTGTAATTTTTGTTCATAGATATTATTAAAATTTGTTTATAAAAAATGAAATTTCATGGGCGTCAGGATCTTTCTTGTAGTCTCCACGTTCAAGTTGTAAAGTTTGAAATTGTTTGATACACCCTGTTCGTAAAATCGATTCAAACTACAATATAAATACGCAGGGTATAAGGAAGGACCTTAACTCGTGAAACTTCAATGCTTTTTTCTTTTTTGTAATTTTTGTCCGTAGATATTATTAAACTTTGTTTAAGAAAAATGAAATTTCATGGGCGTCAGGACCTTCCTTATAGTTCCCACGTTCATGTTGTAAAGTTTGAAATTGTTTGGTGCAATGGCGGACATAAATGCCTTCCCTGCGGATACGGCATCGCCTGTGCAGGATGGGAGGGCATTGATGTCTCCCAGTGTACACCCAGTTCGTATAATTGATTCAAACTACAATATAAATACGCAGGGTATAAGGAAGGACCTTAACTCATGAAACTTCGATGCTTGTTTCTTTTTTGTAATTTTGTTCATAGATATTATTAAAATTTGTTTATAAAAAATGAAATTTCATGGGCGTCAGGACCTTTCTTGTAGTCTCCACGTTCAAGTTGTAAAGTTTGAAATTATTTGGTACGCCCAGTTCATATAATTGATTCAAACTACAATATAAATACGCAGGGTATAAGGAAGGACCTCAACTCATGAAACTTCAATGTTTTTCTCTTTTTTGTAATTTTGTTCGTAGATATTATTAAAATNTTCGTAGATATTATTAAAATTTGTTTATAAAAAATGAAATTTCATGGGCGTCCGGACCTTCCTTATAGTCTCCACGTTCACGTTGTAAAGTTTGAAATTATTTGGGTACACCCAGTTGGTAGAAGTTTCATGAACGATTGAGCTTTCGGGTGCCAGTTTCGTATCGCCTTAATCGTGAAATCTCTAGTGCCTTTGCTGTGACCAAATTACAAGGCGTGTATTTGTTTGAACCGGTTGTATGAAACCGCGCTTCCAGTGTTCATCGTACAATAGGTGGGAAAAAGTGTGTACGGGCGTTAGCTTTTGCACGGTGTAAGAAACTCGCTGTGCGAAGTCTCATTTTATGCAGCACTTGTTACTCCGCTAGTTCCGATAAGTCGCCCAGAGGGCGCGCAACGCGAAGCAAACTATTTAATTATTTACCGCAGCCTAAAGGTACAATTACATATATATATATATACATATATATTTTCTCATTGGTAATTGCGTAGTTTTTATCGCTCAACACGTCGCTTTGTTACACGTGATGTAAAACATTGTATCCATTGTCAAGTGGAGGCAAATATACGATTGGATAGAGCATATTCGTTCCCTGGTCCAGTAATATCTTGGCAAGTATTTATTTCTCAATTATCATGAAATGTCGATACTGGGCATTGTTTAACCATGACAAAAAATGATAATGGCAAAAGTAGAATGCACCTTTAGTCCGGATTTGGTTTGCCACATTGTGGTAAGTTCTCCTATTTAGATTGCAACGTAGCTCTTACTCTAAGTCTAATTTCAATTCCTGGATTGCTAGTTAAAGCTATCGATAATAATCAAGGCAAATATTTTGTATATCATGTATACATCGTTCTTCAATTCTTGGGGTTTTGTACAATTTAAACTATTTTAATTTGTCATCAGGGGCGCCGCGTTAATAATTCACTAGGCGATAGAACTTTTCGCGTTCTAGAAACGGGCCATGATTATGCTCTTTTCTGTACAATTACAATGAATAAAAGAGTTACAAAGAATAAAACCCCTTAACGTGGCATGTCACTTAACTGAAGTATAAGGGATTTGTCACAATACATGATCCGTTCTCCTGTTGTAGGTATTGTATTTTACGCTAGTCTATAATTTACAATAAACGAGCCCTTGCGTTAATGTTACAAACATCTGCAATGTCGAAAGTTGAAATTAATGTTAGATGACCCTTTTTATTCTCTCTTTAGTAATCAAACATTATCTTCATATCTTCGTCATAAAGTAAAGCTATACAGTATTTCCTTCGAACTGAAGTTAATTTATTTGCTAACGTACACCTAGTGAGTTTGAAAAGATATAATTTAGTGCAGTCAAGACCAATCGGTGTGTACTACGAAGAAAAGTAACGGACTGACCACTGATCGATCTCAGATATTGTTCGTACAGAGATGCGATACTATTCTTTTATACATGATCTTTATTCAATTTCCAGTATTTCCTAGCCCGCCGAATTAATAAAGCTATTACAAGCCTTCTGCAGAATTAACTATGATTTTTCCATCGGTTCTTTGATATATTACAATTTACTTATTCTCGAAGTTAGGTATATAATAAAACGCAATTACAGTGACCGTTAACATTGGTAAGGCTACGATTTGAATTCACTTTTTAATAAATTACTGGGATTAATGTGATGAATTTTCCAACGCATTAAACAGGATTTCTGTTATTGAGTTAATGCAAAAGTTCGTCCCATTTGTTTCCTTGCGCTAAATGATAATGCATCGAAGGGGATGAACTTTTGCTTCGACCCATTAAATTAGACAATATGGAAAACACAGTACTAGTGATATGGTGTTACGTATTTTAATTTTCTTCCTGTTATCCAAATTTGTTTAACGCAAAGAACTTAATCTCCCTGAATAGAAATATTACCGTCTATTATTAATTAACTCTGTTCGAGTAAGTACAGTTCACAGCGCAATCTCTGCATCAACGATCAAAGGTACTGTTCTAATAATTGCATATATACCAATTTTGTCTCCGATTGCCAAACAATATTGTTCTTCTTTAAACTATATTGTAGTCACAAGGCATTAAAAAATTTCACTTTTCTCAATTACAGAATCTGACAGAATAAACTGCGGTAACATAATGGGGAACGAACAGTATTACGATTAAAAGTTCTTCACAATTTGTAATTCCTATTATGCAGTTTTTCTTAAAAATCCCTGTTCAAAAGTCATAGATAAATCGCTAACAATTAATCTTGTACAAACTTATCAAAAGAAAACAAAACTACGGTCTCCTCGTTGAAATTTCTCTTTCTTCTCGACTTTGAACTTTGCCATTTATTTCAGCAAATGTTAAACTCGAGAAGTTGTAGCCACTTGCAACATATATTTTTCTGCCGAGCCGGTGTAATAAATAATTAATATCACCATTAGAAGATACAACATAGCAGAGTACATACGATGCAATGTGTTCTTCGCTTGACACCCAACGTATACATTGATTTTTGTTTTCTTCCTGACTTTCGGATGCAGATGTGACTTTAATACAAAAAGTAGCTGAATTACAAGAAATAGGAGCTTTAAACAACTAATATGTACAATAGATTTACACAATATATTACAGTCTTTTTTTCGGCAACGAGCCGAAAGCCGATATTACCGTCGCTTTTGTACCTGTCGCCGACGAGGTTAACGTCGTTAACGTCGGTTGAGACATTAAAACGGAGGACTTCGACGAGGAAGTAGCAGCGGTCGCGACCTGGTCCCACTTGCTTTTCCGCTTTTTCGCGTCTTCCTCCGATGAAATCGCAGAACTGCTCGGTCGTTTCGCCGTGCCGGAAACAATCTCGATTTTCGTCTTCTCCTTCCTGGCCTTCTCCAATTTATCCATCTCGGTCATCTGTACTAAAGCCAGCTCCTCGTAGTACGAATCCTTGCTCCATTTGAAAGGATCGAATCGGTCCGGTGGATAGTTAGTGCCCAGTTCATTGATGCTACAAAACTGAATCAACTTTTCATAAATGGATGGATTTCTAAAGTCCTTTCTTTGCTGAATGACCTTATTCATATCTAAACCGCCACTGTCCATCTTCCTATGTAACTTAGCAATCTTTTCCTGTAACTCCTGAGGACATTGTCCCGAGGGTTCAGGTGGTATCGACACGCCATACAAGTCCGCCTCCCCATCTGAAAACAATTCCCCCTTACGAGAGGGAGACTGCTCGGCAGCCAAGGGAGGCTTCCCGTTTTCTGAGGGCCTCCCTCCGGCCAACGCCGCGGCAGTTCCCTCATCGTCGGAGACTATCGTGTCATCAAAATATGAGACCAATCTTTGCACTTTTGCCGTTACATCCGTTACTAAGGTGCGTGCATTCGGCAAGTTGCTACTAGACCTGCCACCGATACCGGGGGCAACGTTGGGACTATTTGAGGCTGATCGGCCAGATTTCGGGCTGTTGAGAGCCTGAGGCTGACCACCTTGGGCATTTTGCGAGACAGCCCCCTGGGGAGTGCTCGAATTCTCCTGAAGGTCGTCTTCCACCCCGTCCTCACCCTCCGAGTCAGTATAGGTGGCCGTGAGAGATGCCAGAGCAACACTTTGTACAGACATGGTTAGTTGGCTTTGAGTGTCCGCCTTGCTACCAAGCAATATTTTGAGTTGGAACTCACCGGTGTAGCGTCGGCTTGGTCGAAGTGGGGCTTATATAGAGGTATGTGTTGATTAAATAGTTATTAAATGCGCCCTAGTTCTCGCTGGAATGTAGAATATATATCTGAAACAAAGAAAATAGATCTCGTTAGCGAACTGTCGCTACGTCAAGGAATACTAGTCAGAGGAGATAAGCATGAATAAAGTGTTCAGAATGTAAGCAAGTGCAAATAACTTCAAGAGATCTTAATTCACAGGAAGAGATACACATTTCAATGACTTGTACCGTTTTGGTGACGCCTACGAAGGGAACCTACACATGGTGCTAAGTACTTCGAATAGTTTGTCACTTTCATGAATTGTATCCTGCGATAAAAAGAAAGGACTTATAAATACAGGAGTGTTGAAACGGAATCGTAAAATTGCTCGACGCGAAAGATCCATGAACCCCGTTAAGTGTACTCCGAATTGAGCAGACAAAATAGGTTATGTTTAACCGTCTTCATATAAACCTCTCGTAAGCCAAACGATCGACTTACCTAATTTTTCATGTACACGATCTTCGGGCTCACGACCGTGATTTCGTTCTTCGTAACATCGCAAAAAGCCGATGTTTCTTGCGTAGCTGGCCAAATAAATACAACGCGTGAAATCACCAACGATCATCCCAGAAATTTCGCTTTGTTGCGAAATGAAGCATGCGCGCGCATCGGTCGAGCGCGCATTTCAAATGATGCGAGATTGTCACGTTCCACATTCACACCACGAATATCTTTCGCGTAGCGACTGTTTACCGAACTAACTCATGTTTAGTATGTGTATGCTTCACAATTTCGCTTAAAAATTTGTGCCGTGCCTGTTCATATGAATGGTCTCGCATTCTCACCCCAAAAACGTTCCGTAATACCGTAAGCTAAATTGAGCGAAAATGTGAAAAATTAGGAGCTGACGGTATTACGGAACGTTTTTGGTGGTGAGAATGCGAGACCATTCATAGGAACTGGTTCGGCACAATTTTTTAAGCCAAATAGTGAAGCATGCAAGAAAAGTTAGAAAAATAAGCGCAATGAACGCCATCTTTCACGAATTGTGATACCAAAATTCAAAATGAAAATCCTTCTGGGTGCTTTGATTTTTGCCAATAATCGTATTCGGGGATGTAATAATAACCTTATTAGAAGAAGAAAGGAATTACGTGATGCCTCAGACCCATTTTCGTGAGAAGAAAGAGAATTTACTAGGATGTACAGGTTAGTTTTTGTTATTGCGAGGTTATATTACATTATTAAACATTGAAAACTGTTAAATAATTCATGCTTACATGGCATGATAAGAAAATTATATTGTTGAAGTTCTACCTATGGTACATGTAAATATGAATGTAATACATATTTAAAAAATATAGATAGACTCGAGTCCTCTTCTTTACTTTTAACAGTTTTCCATCTTTCCGCCTTGCCTACCTATAAACCATTTCCTCTCAACAATTTTTGATTTACAAGGTACGTACCTTTATTTGGGCAATATTACTATACCGGAATTGTTAGTGATCTCGTTCTTTCATATAGAGAATAAACCCATGTGAGATGAAAATGCGAAAAGTGAGCGCTCTCGTCAAAAATACGTAATAAACGCCCTCAGTCCCGATTCTGGGGTTACTTTCTGTGGAACCGACCATTTGCGTTATGTCTCCTTATACTACTTCATGTTCGGAACCATTTCGTCAGAAGAAAGATGAAACCTCTCGCGGCTTCTCTTCCGTACTACTCTCTAAATTGGAAACGAATAGGAAGACAGCTAACGAGGTGATCCCCGAGACCGTCTCCAACTGCACAGTTCCACTTTTGTATCACTAGTTCCATTTCCCAGCACCAATGGAGTAGAGGGCTCTACTTCATAATTCGTCTGTTCTCCACATTGCTTATAGATGGCATGCCTCACGACCAGCAAGGCCATAATTTAATTTACATATAGATGAAACAATAGTGGCACTATACTTCTATGAGTATAGAACTTAGAGAGGGAAATGGATATCATAAATCGCTACATCCATAACAATAATGGAAACAATAGTGGAACCAGCAACAACCCTCGGAGGTGCATCACTACCCAGAGAACAATCCTGGATCCCATGAACATTCTACGAATGTTCAGGTAGAATATTTTGTTGTTCCCAGAATATGATGCAAATATTTAAGTATTTAAGATATCCAATGAATATTCACGAAGCACAGAATTTTTTAGAATATTTAAAGCATGTTCTGGCTTATGAATGTATATACAGAATATTCACTAGATATTCCAAATATCCAGAGTAAATAAAAAGATTTAAAGAATATTCATAGGTACAATGGTGTTATCTGAGTAGCGACCCCTCCGGTGATTCTCGTAACTACCTCTAGAAACGACAAGCTACTTTCCAAAGTAACTCGGCATTTCTCGAAGATCGCACCACGGAACTAAGATAAGTTCTTCCCCTTATTTCTTCGAATATCAAAGCTAACTGCTGGTATTGCAGATCCGGGGAGATCCCACTTCTCGGGAGGAATGTCCTCCAACATCGCTCGGAGACTAACATCTGCCGTTGGTGCAGATTTGGAGGTTACGTTTAGGCGGGTGGAATGTCCTTTATCTGTTTCAGATACCCCCGCTCTTTCAGCAGATCGTCCAATGCATCCTGGGTGTAGTAGACGATGAAATCCGTTGGGGCTACTCCTTCGAAAACGGCGCACACGGACGGCTTCACGTTGTAGAAGAAGAGGGGCTGCCCTCTGGCGGCGAAGTCCTTAGTCAACGACTCGATGACGGTCGCCGCCGTGAAGTCGGCACCGTAGATGTGCGAGCAGTCGATAACCACGGGGGTAGCCACGCTGCCGGCCCTTCTGCTGTATTTCGTGACCAGGTTCCTCACGTAATCCACCGAGGGGAAGATCAGGCACCGATCGGGCGTCAGCATCAGGTACTCGATTCCCCTTCGGGTCTGTGAAATTAAATAAAATCGATTTTATATGCTGTAATTAACTGTTTAAGGTGAAGTGAAACCCCCTCCAAATCAGTCGATTCGAATACAACACTTATTCTTAAGGGTATTAGACCAAACTGTCCGGAACATTGACACATCACTCCTTTTTGGAAAAAATTTGTTAACTTAACTCAGACCAACAAGCAAAATGGCGACGAGCTCTCATATTTCGATCAATACACAATTATCGAAGGCTCTGATATGAGAATCGAAAGGGTCAGGACAATTTTACGACAATTTAGAACACTCTGGTAATCGATAAACTCGCATTTGCACAGGATAAAGGCAAGAA
>NW_019395295.1:0-10128 GCF_000612105.2 Orussus abietinus | reverse complement strand
GAGAAAATATATTTATATATATTTCTCTACGTCATGTGGCATATACCAGGACAGTAGTTTTTTTATCGTTGCATTCAATGCAACTCATCGCGGTAAAGAAACGACCACTTGGATTTTTTGATTCTACTAATGCGTTTCTTACATATAACTATTATAAACTGGATTGGCAGTTACCAAGTTATTGATATAGTGGCAGATTTGAGGACAGCATATTTCCCGGACTGTCCCGGAAGCCATTCAGGTCATATGGCAGTTTCCAGAACGTCGACTAAATAGCACTGGAACTTAAATAAATTAATTGTTTCACGTACTTTAAATGAATATTTCTATGATAAATGACCGTACCTCGGTCAAAGGTACAGTAGAAAATATGTTATATTAACTTCACTATGAAGAATAGAGTTTGCAATTAAATACGGGACAGTGACGGAAAGGCATGTTTGAGGACGGGAAAAGAATTCAGAAGTCCCATACAAGCCCACATCCTATGTTAGCGCTTGATGTTCTAAAAATTGGCTAACAAATCAGAAGTGGGGGTAAAAGTGAAATCGCATGTATTAGCCAACGATATCTCACGCGCGGAAGGAAGAGAAACACATATAGAAAAGCGAGTATTGTGTATAAGATAAAGAAAGAATGCAATTCGCTATATATCGCCATAAGGTGAACAGAGACGGAGAGATGATTATAGCGCCGCCATTCGTTGACAAACATATTATTTATCGAGCATCGAACGTTTGTATCCTTCTAGGCTTTTATGAAAACTTCTGAATTCTTTGGAACAGGTCTCTTTTAAGTTAAACAGCAAATTTCTGAACATTGATTAGGATTAAGATACTTTAATCTAATATTTTACATACCAATTATCGAACAAGATCGTTTCAAGAACTTGGGAATTATTTGTGGTTCAATCAAATATTTTGAATTGATCGATACTCAAAACTCAGAAGTCCGACATTGTGGACATACATATAGTTTGAATCAGTTTGAAGCATCAAGAAATAAATTTAAGTGCACGAATTACTCATGACTACGTGCAGTCAAAGCGAAAATTACATCGATTATATTAGTTTTAGAAGGCTATATTAGTTACATTAGTTCGTGGTGCATTTGGTTTGGTTAGGCTTAGATTCGCCGAAAGGATGATTTTACACTATATCGTTTCGCATCACGACAGATTCCAGCAAGTTTCTAGCAGATATTATTTTCAGAGGTTGCCGTGACTTTCCTGGGAATTCTATTATCTCAGCAGATAATTCACATGCCCAGTAAAAATGATTATTTATATAAACGCTGTGATTGTTGCATTGTGGTAGATCACGGTATACCCGTGAGTTTAATTAAAATCATATAATCCGTTATTTTTTCGAAGTCGAATGATATATTAGAGATGTACACGGCTGATGGAAGGAAAAGCAGCGGTCGTAACCTATCGATCAAGTTTCTGCTATGAAGAAAAGTAACATCTTTTTATGACATGACATTATATGTACTATGAGGGCAGTTTCCAGGACACTAACAAAGTTACGTAAAACACAATATATTGCCCAACTCTACGGGATCTTGACACGTGTCCTTAAATCTTATCTGCAAACACAGAAGGACGAGCGACTATTTCATGTGCAGCATGATTAGGAACTGTTACGAGGCTACCCGATTTTCCTCAAAATAGAGGCGCGCATTCTATTAAGTATGAGTCAGTTACCGGAAGATAAATATCGAATCCAAAGCAACGACAGTATCATCCGATAAAACTAGAAAAATAACAAGGAGTGGAATAATCATCGAGGAATATTTTGGCTTATTCGCACGCCTTCCGCATCGAACTGCTCTCTGAACCAAAACACGGGACCTACTCTTCCGTCAACATAGTGACTACCTCAGCACGTCCGATCAAGCTTCCGACAACAAAATCCAAAAACAAGGAAATCGGACCCTGTCCTCACGGGCATCTAAAAGATAAGATCCCGTATAAAAACGGCACCGAAAAACAGCAGCGGGCAGTCTAAAGAGAGCAGTCAACAGAGAGCAGTCTAAAGAGGGCAGTCTAAAGAGTTCAGTCTCAGGAGCTAGGCTGGGGCTTTCTGAAAAGCTGACCGTACTGTAGTAACTGTTGTGCGTTTCGATACTCCGACATCCACGAGTCAACAATGAAAAGAACGACGGCGCTGCGAATTCCGGACCAGCGGGAGAATCATAGGATGCTCGAACCCTAGGGCACGCCCCGGTTTGAAGGCGTTCACGTGCAGTTCATCGCAGCCGGCAGGACGTAGGGGAGACGTCGCCGGAAGTAAAGGCCTCTGCGAAGCCAAGATACAGGTCCTCTTCGAAGAGCTCCACTCTTTCACTCTTTCATTACTCTATTTCAAATTACTAACTCGCAATAGAATTTGGTATTCACCTTCCGGTAACTACTACCAAATTCTAACTCCAAGTAGAAATCGCAATTCATTAGCCGCCCTTGCTGAGTAAGGCAAAGCACACCTTGCAAGGAAAGAATCTCGAGTCAGCATTCCGCAATTGATACGCGGATATATATCATTCGTAATAGTACGGATTAGGCCGTGCAATATACATCGTCTTTTCCACACTGTCGTGAATCCGAGCCGCGTCAGAATTTTCCGGGAAAATTAAATCACCAGTTTCCGAGGTACAAAGACCCGAGTAAGAGAGTGGCAAGCGTGCGAATTAGAGAAGGATCGCGATGTCTCGTGCCGCACAGACAATGTTTCGGTCTCTTACGCGTCTAGGCTTCGCTCGCTCAGCTGGTCGAGGCCGAAATTCCGAATCGAGTTTGTGTTTCGATATCTCGAACACTCCGAGATTCTTAATCACCTTTGATTAACGATTATTTAATTGTTTTCACATTGTTGCGATGGATTTAATTTGAATAGGAATTGGACTCTCAGATTGACGATTTATCTCACCAGAGTACGCTAACTGCTCATCATCGAATCCGGATAAAAAGGATTCAAGGTGTGGGTGCAAATGGGTTGGTTTCCATCGTATTTCGGAATCCAGTTAATTCCGTAATTTCCTATTTTGTTCGATTCTCAAATTGAGTTGAATTAATTTATTAGATTCCTGGAGCACTGCTCTGCAGGTGTTAGTCTCAACTTAACGTAGGTTATTCAGCTTCGGATATCCACTGACTTAGGGCTTTCTAGGT
Organism: Orussus abietinus; assembly: GCF_000612105.2. NCBI lineage: Eukaryota > Metazoa > Arthropoda > Insecta > Hymenoptera > Orussidae > Orussus > Orussus abietinus. Next base: position 6,959 of record NW_019395295.1, on the reverse strand, counting down.
TTGGTAGGTTGTTTTGTGGTAGGTTTTTAATCACTTCTTTGTGCCACGATTTTTCTATTCAACTGTGAAAGCTCGGAAGATTGGAGGCAATCACAATGATAGAGTCCGAGCTGTCTTTCACAATCGAAAATTGTGTAGTTCCTGCTTCAGAGTTGTCGCATTGACAAGGCCGAAGGTACGGATCTTCACTTCTTTTGTACTCTTTTTATTTGAACCTGCTTCGATTGACTTCTGTCAATCGAAGGTATGGCTCCTTTCTTTTCCTTTTCTTCTTATTTTCCCGATCTGATATTCGTATTTTTGGGAGATGCTGCAATAGCACAGTCCCAGGATCGGGTTCAAAATGATTAAGAATTAGGGATGCGACGGCTACCTCAATGGCAGAGATCGCTGGGGTTTGGATTTATTTTAAAATTTTTTCCTCTACATAAATTATAATTCATAAATGATTATTACTTCCGGTTGACGCCGATTTTTCTCCTGCCTAATCTAGGTTTCTAAACTGATGTCCAATTGGGACTTGAATTTATCCTACTACAAGTAAAATTGGGTGTCTGTCCCCAGTGAGAATGGAGTCTAATCTGTCTTTTAGAATTTTACTCGAGGTCTCCTGAAGTCTCGCGGCCTCTCCCTACTCCTCGGCTTTCTTCTACTTCTTGGACTTTTCGCACCGCCTAATTATTCTAGTCTTGCGCACGCGTCGTTTGCCGTCGATTTCGGTATCGCGCAGGCGCTCCCAAATCGCCCCGTTACACGTTACACTTCCGCAAGCCGCTACTGCGCGGCCTTCAACTCCTTCTCTCGTCTCGCGACGATCCGCTTAGCACAGTATATCTTTTGCGCACCTTACTCCCATGGACATTGTACCCCTTACGTCATAAATAGAACTGCTTAATTCAATAGAAAACGACGACTTGATTCTCAAGAAATCTTAAAACCCTCCTGTGTCCTCATTGCAACTTTCCAACCACCCTCTGAGGGCCGAAAGCCTATCAATCACACTAAAGAGGTTGACCTAGCCGCTCGGGTTATCCTCTCCATGTTTCTCAAATCATGAACTGGTTACGCATGCGTACGAGTTAATTTCTCTCCCAACAGTATACCGCTCGGAGGAATCTGCAAAATTCCCCCGTCCTCGCTAACCACTCCGCCGCCACGTAACAGAACTCCGAAATATTGAGTTCTCTACCGTACTTTTTGTAATAAGGCAGATTTCGGAACACCAGCCACGTGTTAACCAACATTCATTTTGTTTTCGTTACTCCCCTAATCCAATTGTTTCGCGGTGGTCAACATTTGAAAACTACAAATTCCGAAGATATTCCTAATTGAACAATTCGCGACACCGAATAACTTAGACAGTACGATAGGAAACGTTCCGCTGTTACAGGTACACATTATAACACACTTTAAGGTACTGATATTAAAAATCGAATCACCGTCATTTTACGTAAATTGTCTTAATAAGGACGTAAGTAGGGTTTTAGAAATATGTGACATGTGCTCAATGTAATTGGTGATATTATCAAATTCATTTGCCCCGAGAACCACTTCAATATGAAGAGGATGACTTGATGTGAATTTTGGCAGGTCCCAGGACATCAGCGAGTTTAATGAAAATCACGAAGTTCGTAATATGTCCAAAATCAAATGATATATTAAAGATGTACACGCCTGATGGAAGGAAAAACAACGTTCGTAACCTATTGATCAAGTTCCTACGATGAAGAGAAATAATATTCTTTCATGACATGACATTATACATGCTATGAGGCCAGTTTCCAGGGCAGGAACAAAGTTAGGAAAAATCGCCGTGTTGAGTATTTTGATGATATGTCGTCACATGTCAATAAATCATGCAGACAATTGAGCGACTACTTCATGTGTAATATCATTTGACAAACAGAAAAAAAAGATGTTTCATCACGGTATTCTCTTTGTAATATGGCAGATTCCGGAACATCAATAATATGACGAGTAAAATAACGCTTGTTACGTTTTCGTTACTTTCTTAAATTTCTGCATCCGTTTTCGTAGTTAGGTTTCCGAACTACCAATATCATTCTTAATTGGATAATTCTCTGAATCAAATGATTATAACAGTCCAATTGAACACATTTTACGACTTCCCGTGGCATAATCACTGAGCTCTGATAAAATGAAGCCAATTAAGAGGACGTTAAAAATATCGTAGAATACACATTTTAATAACAGGCTTCCATGACACTCACGACTGAAGACGACAGAAAAATTATTAGACCCTAATAAAAAATAAAAAGACACTGTGGGCAGTTACAACAAGACGTGTTCGACTGAACGGACCAAATTGTACAACAAGAAATGTACGTGGAACTGGTAGTTCTCAAACGTAAAAGTAACTGCGAAAAGAATTTGAGAGAATTAAGAACGTAACGGTAAAGAAATAAGCTTGATATATCTCGCCACATTGCTGGTGCCCTAATCTAATGTTTCAAAATACTTTCGTTTTTACATTAAGGCAGTTCCCAGGACACCGTCGAGTCACCGTCACCTCGCGTAAATTGTCTTAATTAGGACGTAAGTGGGATTTTGTAATCGCGTGACACATACACGTTATAATTGGCGATATTATTAAATTCTTCTGTCCTGGATGCCAGTTTAATACGAAGGTGAGTTGATAACAGGAAATTACTTATTCCGTTGCAATAGTGTTCATTATTATGTGTAATCATTTTTCTGTTGGAAAAATGCTGTGAGCGTCACAATTACCTGTCGTTGAAACGTGTATTTTATTACCTTACGATGACATTTTTGGCGTCCTGTAATTTGGATTCATGTTTTCAAAGCTAGGTGGTTGCGACACAAAAATCTGTCTTTACGAAAGTGCCTTGTTGCGAAGAGAGCCAGTGAGGATCAGCGTATCATATATATTCATGATCGTATCATATATATAAATGAACTTTCACTTTTAATCACACTAAATTCATTTTTATCCGGAACCGACCGTTCATCTCGCATAACGGAGGCCGGATAGACCTTCACGTCACAGGTAATGTCCTGTAAAATCTAAACCGGGAGGACTTAATCGCCAGATGATTAATATGTTCTCCGGAAGATGATAGCGAATCATAGCACAGGCGGAGAGAAACATTAATTATCCGGAACCGATCGTTCATCCTCTATAACCGCGGCAGGGTAGACCTTCATGTCGGGGGTAATGTCCTGTAAAATCTAAACTGGGAGGATATAATCGCCAAATACATAATATATTCTCCGGAAGATGATAGCAAATTATCTTACAAACGCAGAAAAAAATTAATTGTCCGGAACAGGTCGTTCATCCCTTATAACCGCGGCGGAGTAGACCTTCACGTCACAGATAATGTCTTGCAAAATCTATACTGGAAGAACGTAACCACCAAATCTTTAATGTGTTCTGCGGAAGATGGTAATGAATCATTGTGCAAACGGAGAAAAAATTACTTATCCGGAACCAACCGTTCATCCCCCATAACCGCGCCGGCGTACGCCCTCACGTCGCAGGTAATGTCCTGTAAAATCTAAATCGAGAGAACTTAATCACCAGATATTTAATATGTTCTCCGGAAGACGATAACAAATGATCTTGCAAACGGAGAAAAAAATTAATTATCCTGTATTGGTCGTTCATCCCGCATACCCGTTTGGAAGTGAGGCACTTTATATCCAAGAAGGACCCGTAAAATCTAAGCTGGAAGAACTTAATCGCTGTTGTTCTGAATCAATGTTTTTAATGTGTTCTCCGAATGGCGATTAGAAACGACTATGCAAACGGAGAAAACATTTGAATCTTCGGAAGTAGTCGTTCATCTTCTGATACATGTTGTCGGTATCGTCGACATTTTCCATATTTGTGTATTGATGGTTTGGTTGCTTACGCTCTACGATGTACGTTTGTTTGTGTTTTTGATAATTGGTTGTGCTGGCGGAGAATATCCGTCTAAATGTTATTTTATATATTTTTAGTGAATAGTTTTAACGTCTATATTGTAACGGGTCCAAATTCAAAGTGCGCGACACTGTACTATGGCCATTATTTCGGCATACGTAAGACATACGCAATTAGGATGGCGTAAGAGTGGGGAAGTCTCGGGAGAGGCAAGCGCGGCTGGAGAGAGCGGAGCGTCGCGAGAGAGCTCTCTTACTCTTAACTTTCTTACACAACGATACAATAACAAACATATCGTAATGTTATTTACTTCTCGCATTGTAATAATTACTGTACAGTTGTTGCACGCCTGCACCGCCAGCCCTCGCGGAAAGTTTCCCAAAANTCCCGAAATCCACAATATTGACGCGCTCAGCTGATCGTTCGCAAACGCTCTCCTCGCTCTCTCGCCAGTCTCTTTCTTTCCTTAACTTTAAAATTTAATTAATTTCGGTCTCAGGAGTCGTGAGGCTCGAACCCTCGACGGATGTAGTTTCTAGGTGCATAGGCACCGACAAAACTGCATACCATTACAGTAGGGATTCGGCTGTCTAGTCCGAATCCTAATCGACGCCGTTGATTGGTCGAGACGCTCCTTGATTTCCCGATTTTGGTAGATTCGGCGTGCGCTGGCCCAGTTCTTGGGACCGGGGGTTCCGGTGGCGCGGTTGCAGCGGCACGGTTGCCGGGCAACGGCCGAGCCCCGCGCGCGTTGAGCCGCCGGCGATGCCACGGCCGTAGCGAGCGATGGCCCGTCGGGCCCCGGCGTGTCGAGATGTTCGCGGCGGCCGAATTTTTCTCCTCCGGGGGATCCTGGCTCACCCGGGGCAGATCATGCGATAGGTCCCGGGTACTCCGATGAGAATGGAGTTGGGCTCCTCGCTCGGAAGTCTTTGCTCCTTCCCGGTGCACGGCATCCCCTCCTCCCCTCGACGGTGGCAGCCAGGGTTTTCACGGGAGCTTCCGCCTCCTGCTCCAGCTCCTGGCCGGGTAGTCTCGGTGTTCCTGCTGGCAGCCGTACCCGAACCGCCAGAGCCCGCATACGGCCCGCCCCCGCAGGCAAGGCCACCAGGGGGTGTAGCGGGGCCGACTCGACCCTCCGGATGAGCCCGATGGGGTGGCTGTGGCACCGCAATCGGTGACGCCAGACCTAGACATGTTCCTCGAGACTTCCTCGACAGCTTCGTTCTTGAAGCCGGGGCGACGAGCGGTAGCGCGTGCGCGTGACCTCCGAGAGGTCGACGGTGTTGATACTCCGGCCTGACGACCGGAGCCTCGTTACGCATTACAGAAATTTTGACGAGCTCTCGAACATTTTGCCAAATATTCATTTCAAACATTCCTGCGAGTGCTCGAGAGCGCGCCCAGAAACTCAACAAAATAAATGGATGATTCCCTTACAGAAAATTGGGAATGTTCCCGTGGATCGCTAAACTATCCTGCAACAAAATACTCAACTGAAATCAATTAATAATTAGGCTTGTTTTACCTCTCCCCCGGGTCGGTGATCGTCGGACCTTGGATCCTGTAAAAATGCGAAAAAGCAAACTTCGGCCGAAATTTGGGGTCCTTGTGGCGTGGCAAAAATATACCACGTCACAGTATATTGTGACGTGTCGGAGGTACGCGACGCGACACCTTTGAGAGACAAGTCGAATCTTGTCCCCGCGACGGGTAGTCAACGCGATACCTACTTCGCGGGGGATATAAAAACAACCGCTTGCTCGGCGCGTCGAGAGAAAGCCTCGCGCGCACACAACACGGGCAGGATCACGAAGTCGCGAAATGAAACATCGCGATCAAATTAAATGTAACATCGACATAAGTCACCCCGATTGGAGGAAGTGACCACGGCCTTGACCCCAGCGAATCAAAGGGCGAGAAATTACAAAATCGTCTAAGGGTAACCATCGTGTCCAATAGCACGTCAAAGAACGCGGGCCAGAGTGGGAACCCGACGATATAGTAATAGAGCCCATGAACACCACGGGTATAAAATGCGAGGGTTTTCTCTAATCGAGGTCCTTTCTGATTGTTCTATTCCGGTCGAAGGAACCTCTGGACGTGGTTGCATTGCGCTGCTCCTCCAAGAAATTATCCTACTCTCGCGATATCCTTGCTAGGCGTGGCGGAATTGCACCGCCCCCCCCCTGGCAAGTGGAAATTAAGCGCTCAAGGTGACGAGGCTACAGGTGGCACTCCTCACGAGCTAGTAAAGAATTCCTGTGCCCTTGGTAGGCAGGTGGAGCTGAGCACCCAGGGAAATCCGGCAAAGCGTCCGGTTGGGGTACCTCGGACCACCTGCGAGCAGCGGCCCAATTTGACGGATTTCCCTTCAGGAAATCCGCACCGACTTTTCGGAAAATTCGGCGAAACGACTCGCTCACCGTGAGAAGCGTGACGGCAAGGCGCCGTTCCCCTTCCACACGGTAGAGAGGCGATCCGTAGGCCGGTTTCGTGTTCTCGAGTCTGCCCCCCCGGCGTGACGTCATTGCGACGTTCCCCGGATGACTAGAGGTACGGGACGATCCAGCCTCTCGGTGCAACGTTCTCCCACACCTACACGCCGAGGGCATGACGGCATGGCGCCGTTCCCCCTTTGTTAAAGGTTCACGTAAGCACATTGCACAAAGTTTGACCGTGGAGCTCGCCCACACTAAATCTCGAGTAGAATCGCGACATTAAAATCAAAAAGATTTAATTGAATACCATACTTGACGCGACGGACAGACACACGGAGAGTCTTGATAATTTCGAGTCCACGACCGAATCATCCTCAGACGACATACACAAAATTCCTGGATTCCCTACCATACGGCTTTCACTGATGAAGTATGCTTAGAGGCTGAGGCTCTGCGCCATTGAAAGCCCTAGCTAATCTGAGACTGCCAAAAGGAAATCCAGGAAATTGCCAAAAAGGCAGATATAATAACTTCCTCACGACCGCCTGAGTGCGCGACACGGCGCGACCGACCAAGGGGGAGGGACAGGTACGCGAGAAGAGTTACAATAT
>NW_019395294.1:10650-14492 GCF_000612105.2 Orussus abietinus | reverse complement strand
AAACAATGAATGTAGGTGGTATACGGGTATATTTCGACTAGCTATATTGGATTATATCGTGACCAATTCATTGTACATAAATCTTGTGAAAGGGCTTATTCCTCAAAATGTCCTTGGTTTTCATAGCATGCAATTATTTATAAATTAATTTAAAATAAAGTTTAAGAGACTAAAATAGTTTTGCAACAGATCCGATGACGCAGTCATCACCCGTTTCCAACTAGTAATACAATCTCTTTGGTGAAACGGTAAAATTGGATTTTTATTGTTTTTACGATAATAGAGTTAGCGATATTCGTAAATAATTGCATATTATGAAAGCCAACGACATTTTGAGGAATTAGCACGTTCACAAGATTTATATACAATGAATTGGTCACGATATAACCCAATAAAGCTACTCGGAATATACCCGTATACTACTTACATTCATTGTTTATAACCGATGTGTAAATGTTTATTGGTAAAAAGCAAAAAACACGGATTCTTCATTTTTTGTGAGCAAGCACATCGCGTAAGTGGAACGTAAGTAGGAGTGCTTGTTTATTAGATATTACAAAAAAATGTCGCCTGAAGGGTAGTTCACCCCCTTGGGGGGGGTGTAACATTGCTGGACAATATTGTGTTTTCACCGTCCTTATACGGGACACTTGGGAATGTTTCCTTGTAAACTAAAACGATGGTAATACGAGGTCTAGGATTGAAAATTTAGTTGATACGGAAATCATAGATGGCGCAGGACGTCCCTCTGCAGTCAATTAGGGCCTCAGAAACCTTGAATCCAGAGGATTTCTGAAGTTTTACTTCGATTTTTTTATAATGATTGCACGAAAACGACAGGTGGAGTATGCGATTTAGTACAATGCCCAACATAATTCGACACAGTTGTCAATATAAAAACGAACGTCGGCAACGTAGGTATTTAGGAAAGTTCTTTTACCGACGTCGATCAAGTTCCTCGACGTCTTTCACTTCGCCTTAAGTGGATGTGAAGGTGGCATTCGAAAGCTCAATCGTTCATGAAACTTTTCTTTGAACGGGGTGTACCGAATTGTTTCAAACTTTCCAGCATGAATATATATAGCTATAAGGAGACTCCTGACCCTGATGAAATTTCATTTTTTATAACAAGTTTTGAAAATGTCAATCAACAAATTTAAAAAAAGAATTGAAATTTTGTGGGTGTCAGGACCTACCTAATAGCCTCCATATTCACATTGTTAAGTTTGAAACGATTCGGTACACCCAGTTCGATGAAAAGTTTCATAAACGAGACCTCATTGACGCCACTTTCACGTCACTTTGAGCATTAAGGTGAAGTGAAACATCCTTCAAATCAGTCGATTCGAATACAACACTTTTTTTTAAGGATATTAGACCAAACTGTCCGAAACTTTGACACATCACTCCTGATCAGCTAAGAATTGTCCTGACACATTCAAAATTTGGATTTTTCAAAAAAATTTGTTAACTCAGCCCAAACCAGAACCAAAATGGCGTCGAGCTCTCATATTTCGATCGATGTACTATTATCGAAGGCTCTGATATGAGAATCGAAAGGGTCAGGACAATTTTATGATAATTTAGAACACTCTGGTAATCGATAAACTCGCATTTGAACGGGATAAAGGCAAAAAAAGTGTTGTATGCGGTTCTTTGCTAAAACGATGGTAACACGAGGTCTCGGAGTGAAAATTTAATTGACCTGGAAATCACAGATGGCGCAGGGGTTTCCTCCGCAGTCAATTAGGGCCCAGAAGGCATGAATCCAGAGGATTTCTGGAGTTTTACTTCGATTTCTTCATAATTATTATACGTAAACGACAGGTGGGATATGCCATTTGGTACAATACACAATATAATTCGACACAGCTGTCAATATAAAAACGAACGTCGGCAACGTAGGCATTTAGAAAAATCTTCTTTATCGACGTTGATCAAGTTCCTCGACGTGTTTCACTTCACCTTAAGTGCACGACACTCATGTATGTAAATTCATCGCGGACTTTGAAATGTCAGACAAATTCCCAGAAAGGGACTTACTGCCTGCTTGGGCCCATCGGGCCATTTACCAATTTAGCAATTTCCTGACTCCGAAATCTGTTCGTAAATTTTAGTTTTCTACGATACGGTTATATTGCCCCGTACGTCCCAACACGAAGGTTTAGGGTTCTTTAGAATTTTTCTCGGGTTGACCATCCCTATTCTTTACCGTTATACCTTTTTTAACTTTATCGCTTACATGTGCGCGCAACATGCACACGTGCATACAGCAAGTTTGTCCATCTGCACGGCAACTAGAAATTTTCCGATTTCACCCAACCGTATTGGACAGCTACCGACCAATCACGAGGCTGACTATTCGATTTTAACCATATAAGAAAAAAATATTTTTTACTTCACGATTATTATCGGACACTTCATTTGGTATCAAAAAACACGACAAATTTTTGTAATATTTTCGTACCGCTATTTCAGTAGGAGAGTAAAACGTATGATTTTGATTTCAAATATATTTACAACGTTTATAATGTATTCGGTAGATAATATTTAAGAAAAATACTTATATTAAAATGAAATGAAATGTTTTATATATATATCTGTTAGAAAAATATGATGATAACACATGCAGCTAATATTATACAAATATTATAAAGATAATATGCTAATGTAAACGTTTTGCAAATACTTCAAATGTCTGCTAAATATTTACAATTCGATATTCGTTAAATATATAGAAAATATAGGACCAATATTTTGGACTACTAGAGTTGCTTACAAATTTCAGCTTTTCATAAATTGTTGGAATTCTACCTCGGAGATTACGGATGTCATGGCCGAGAGAGGAATGGACCGGAAGGTCGAGGATTTTTTGGAATTGTGGGGAAACTTCCACATAGCTCAATTGAAGATCATCGACGACCTCAGAAGAGACGGAGAGAGAAGCAATATCATCATCTGGAGTTCTCGACTAACCGGATTGGACACTATCGAGCGATATTTGGACAAGTCGCGATTCGTCGTGCAAACGTGGGTTGAGTCGACCTCGGAAATGCCCTTTAATTTGCTCAATCTGGGCTACAAGTTGATCATATCCACAAAAAATGCCTGGTATCTCGATCACGGGTTTTGGGGTAGAACCAAGTACCACACATGGAGGGACGCTTACAACAACCGATTACCCAGACTGGTAAGTTAACTTTTCGCAACACTATGTTACATCCGTAAGATTTGTTAATTAGTCTCGCTCCTCTCTCTGATTTACGACCGTGGAATTCACTTAACTCGTAGGGACATTGTACCGTCTTAAACCCTATTATCACTTAGGCTCAATAAGCGATCCGTAAATATTCTTATTTAATGGCAGGACTTCCCTTCATCGCACCTCACTATTTGGATCGTTCTAACAAGGAAACATTCCCAAGTGTCCGCCCCCGATCTTATTGATTTCCATATATGTTGAAGAACATAAAAATCTAAGAGACACGTGTTTTTTTATATCTGCAATGGTCCACATTTAAGGGGTGAAACAACCCCCCAAAGTTTGGCGAAAATTCAGTTTTTATAATAATTTTCGTAGAAGCAGTGAAGGGATTTTGACGAAACTTGGTATAAACGTATTCCGTATAAGGACGGTGAAAACACAATATTGTCCAGCAATGCTACACCCCCCGAAGGGGGTGAACTACCCTTCAGGCGACATTTTTTTGTAATATCTAATAAACAAGCACTCCTACTTACGTTCCACTTACGCGATGTGCTTGCTCACAAAAAATGAAGAATTCGTGTTTTTTGCTTTTTACCAATAAACATTTACACATCGGTTGTAAACAATGAATGTA
>NW_019395294.1:0-10239 GCF_000612105.2 Orussus abietinus | reverse complement strand
TAAAAGGGCATTGAAATTATGTCGTTGCACTTTTTTATATGAAAATGACCACTTATCGAAAATCGCTCCCATATAAACACAGGTCAACATTTCATCTTCGATATGAGCACTCGTTAAGCTCGATCGGTTTAGAAATACGTTCGGAATCGTTGTCCCCGTGAGGCCCTGCAAAATCGCTGGAGTGGTGAGCGCCCTTAAAGAGGTTTCGTTTATGAAACTTTTCTCCGAACTGGATGTAGGATTCAAACTTTGCAACGTGAACATGGAGACTATGCTCCTTACTCATATCTCACTTTTAACATTAAAAGACGGACTTTAGAGCACTGTTAAAAGCGACCCTACCTTATCCCGCTTTTGAACTTTTATAGAAAATCCTTAAAAGAAGCCATAAAAGTCGTATTTTAGCAGCAATACCTATTCATACCCCCGTTTAAGCTACTTCTTGAGCGCTTTTAGGATAAAAGTGAGCGACGATTCCCTAAATGTTGGTAGGGGGACTTTTAAACCGCTTTTAGATGACAAAATCATACATCAAATTTTGACGACTTTTAATTGACAAAATCGTACATGAAAAATCGAATGCATTAACGACATTTTTCACAAAGCAAACGCTCGCGAAGTGATTACAAGGCATCAAAAAGATACCAGGGACTTCGAAGTCGAATTTATGTCGTTCTTGACTAACCAAGAAATTGGGCATTGGTTCCGGCTTTATTCTGTCAAACTCGCTTTCCATTTTTCCGACAAGGTTATTGTACCGTACCCCTCACGTACCAAAATTATCGTCCGAATTCCGCCGGAAGTTGCCGGGGAAAAATGATCGTGGCCACGTATGCGTGGGCCAGGGTGCACGAGAAACGTAGGGGTTGTGCCGTAGGCCGGCGCAACCGTTCCGTACCGTAGCGCAGTTACCGGGCGCCTTCCGACAAATCTCGGTACAAGAACGCGCGACGCAACCCAACGGAAGTCGTGCCACTCCCTGGATAGGACTCTCTGCCGCCTAAAGGATAGGACCCGGTTGAATTATCCGCGGTCCGAACACTCACACCCGAATCCAGCAGGCCGGTACCTTGCGAACCGCGGAAGGACTCACCTGCTTCCTTCGCTAAGGGAGGAGGGAACGGAACTTATCGCACTCTAAGGCCCCCTGGCAAGAGCGCCACGCATCGGCGCGCGATGAAAAGAAATAGAAATAATCTTACTTTTAGGTCTTGTGATAAAGTTTGACTAACAAGGAAACATTCCCAAGTGTCCGCCCCCGATCTTATTGAGTTTCATATATGTTGAAGAACACAAAAATCTAAGAGATACTGTTTTTTTTATATCTGCAATGGTCCACATTTAAGGGGGGAAACAACCCCCGAAAGTTTAGCGAAAAATCGGTTTTTTAAATATTTTTCGTAAGAGCAGTGGAGGGATTTCGACGAAACTTTGCATGTACATATTCTGTATAAGGACGGTGACAACACAATATTGTTCGGCAATGTTGCACACCCTCAAGGGGGTGAACTACCCTTCAGGTGACATTCTTTTGTAATATCCATTAAACAAGCACTCCTACTTAAGTTCCTCTTACGCGATGTGATTGCTCGCAAAAAAATTAAGAAATACGTGTTTTTTGCTTTTTACCAATAAACATTTACACATCGGTTGTAAACAATGAATGTAAGTGGTATCAGGGTATATCCCGACTACCTTTATTGGGTTACATCGTGACCAATTCATCGTACATAAGTCGTGTCAACGTGGTAATTCTTCAAAATGTCATTGATTTTCATAACATGCAATTATTTATAACATTTGACATTAAGACATTTTGAAGAATTACCATGTTGACACGACTTATGTACAATGAATTGGTCACGATGTAACCCAATAAAGGTAGTCGGGATATACCCTGATACCACTTACATTCATTGTTTACAACCGATGTGTAAATGTTTATTGGTAAAAAGCAAAAAACACGTATTTCTTAATTTTTTTGCGAGCAATCACATCGCGTAAGAGGAACTTAAGTAGGAGTGCTGGTTTAATGGATATTACAAAAAACTGTCACCTGAAGGGTAGTTCACCCCCTTGAGGGGGTGCAACATTGCTGAACAATATTATGTTGTCACCGTCCTTATACAGAATACGTATATGCAAAGTTTCGTCGAAATCCCTCCACTGCTCCTACGAAAAATATTTAAACATCCGATTTTTCGCTAAACTTTGGGGGGTTGTTTCACCCCTTAATTGTGGACCATTGCAGATATAAAAAAAACGTGTCTCTTAGATTTTTGTGTTCTTCGACATATATGAAAATCAATAAGATCGGGGGCGGACACTTCGGAATGTTTCCTCATAAGGTCTACTGTATAACAGGTTGTCTACTTGCGGAAACGTACTATCGCGATAACAGAAATGGTTCGATCTCGGCTCATGGAACGGACAGGAAATGGCGGTTAATAGACCTCCTGGGCACGTTCGGCTCACTGGTACAGCACGATCTTACGAGAGACTAGGTATGGTTCCCTTCGGACGACGGTAGCGCTGACGGCTCTCGGGACAGTAAGGCGTCCTTCGGGACGGAACGGCACCGCGCCCTCCGGGACTCTCTTGGCGGAAAGAGCGGCTCTGCCGCTGACGGGACGAGAAGTCGGTGAGCTGTAACCGGTGCGGTAGTCCCGCTGGCAATGAGGATTCCGCCGGAAGATCTTCCGTCCAGCGCTGTCGTTCTCCTGGCGGATCCTCCGGAACCTCTTAGCAAACGCTGGCCTGCTATCTTAATGAAGGCCTTGTCTTAATAAGTCACCAGACCGCCTAATTAGGGTAGGAGCAGAACTCCCAAATTCGAGGCCCCGCGCGCTTTCCGTGAGCCTGAAATGTTAAATGTCACGCGTCATTACATGCCGATGCGCGTCACGCCCGCGCACACCTACGAGATTATCGCATATTTAATATGGTTTTACGATAATTGACTCTTAATCTAATGATTGCCAGAGGGACCCCTCCTCACTCCGATCTTAGAAAATTCCTCTTGTGACGGGCAAAGATTTTGCCACGTCACAAATCCTTCCCCCCTGGGGAACCCGGAACTTGCGGAGGCTATTGGAGCCCCTTGCATAACCCGAAGAAACTCATATGACCGCTCTAGGACAGAAACAGGGATTTGACACTCAGAAACCATAATCCATGAGCAGAACAGTATGGTAGTCATCGATAACAAATGGGACAGGAGTCGGTACTTATTATGGATAAAACGTGGCAGAACGAGAGCATGACAGTCTTTGGGAACTACTCCACCGGAACAATACATGACGGGAAAGCTAAAGTAAGGCAAGAGTACCCGAGAAAGTGTTTGAAGCCGAAAGTTCACGGGACGATCTAACCAACTAAGTAGGGTTCTTCGCTCAGTTTCGCCCGGAAGGTAACACCTCCCCCAGGCCGGTTTATTCCAAAGACCACGGCGTGGCGGATCCTCTGCTGTTAGTTCCCACCTGACCCACCACCCTCGAAGGACGAACAAAAATATTACAACGCCCCAGTGTGCAAACAATACGGTTCATCCCGAAGCAGCCGAGGCCCACCGTGGTTGCCGTACAGCGGGGGCATTTCTTGGACCTCGGTCGGTGGAGAGCGGGGGCGAAAGGACCCAGAAAAGAAGTGGCGGCGGCCACAACCACGACGGACCCGACGGTACGGGTGCACACGTGTACGCGAGTATTTCCGCCTCCGCGAGACACGAGCAAACCAATAATATATATAGAACTAGACTAAACACGTAATAACCAGGAACAAATGGGTAAAAAATTAATTTTGTGAAGAAACCCCGCGAGTTAGGAGGCGAGGGAAGTTAAAGTTTCCTGCGAGAAACTGTAAAATCCTTCGAGAGGACAGTTGTAACGGGTTCAAATTCAAGGTGCGCGAAGCGGTGCGGCGACCATTAGTTTGGCGCAATTCGAGCATGCGCGGTAACCTTTGAGAATAAGTAGGAACTCAGTGAAACGCTCTCCTCGCTCACTCGCCAGTCTGTTTTTCTTTTATACATCAGAATTTAAATTAATTTCGGTCTCAGAAGTCGTGAGGCTCGAACCCTCCAAGGATGCAGTTTTTCGATTCATAGGCACGGATCAAAACTGCATACCATTACACTACCTAACATTTCATTTCAAGTAATATTAGGAAAAAAACTCTAAGTAGCGCGTCCTGTGCTCCGAAACGGTCCTAAAGACACGCTCTCCCTGGCACTTTACCTCCCCTTATTTTCTCCGCGTACTTCCGCACCCCAAACCAGATAACAGCCCCAGGGAATGGCACACGTTGGGATTCTCTGGAAAAGACGACTTTGCCACCTGTTTCCCCTTCAACCCGTTTCCTAACCAATCACACGAGACATTACCCCCCTTAACCTTAAAAATCCACCAATAAGCATCCTCCTCGTCTAGGAACACTCCGGTTTAGTATAAAAGAAGTCCGCACCATTACACCACCTAACATTTCATTTCAAGTAATATTAGGAAAGAAACTCTAAGCAGCGCGTCCCGTACTCCGAAACGCTCTCCCTGGCACTTTACCTCCCCTTATTTTCTCCGCGTACTTCCGCACTCCAAACCAGATAACAGCCCCAGGGAAAGGCACACGTTGGGATTCTCTGGAAAAGACGACTTTTCCATCTGTTTCCCCTTCAACCCGTTCCCTAACCAATCACACGAGACATTACCCCCCTCAACCTTAAAAATCCACCAATAAGCATCCTCCTCATCTAGGAATACTCCGGTTTAGTATAAAAGAAGCCAGCTCCGAAGGGCTCGCTCTCTGACCAGCGAAGTTCTGAAGGTCTTAACTTGGTCTACAAATTCAACTGTCTCAACTCTGTAACCTGCGTGCGAAGCACCTGTAACTCTGGGCGAATAGGCCCTAAGTCGACGAATCTGCGAGTCATTCTTATAAACCACGAGGCACCTAAAATAAAGTGTTATGCTCGAAATGTTTCTAGCTTTGATCTACGTTCGTTGTCGAAAAGCGACTGCCTCCTTCCTCTTCCAGTCGTATTGCCGAATTTTTCTGAGCGTTTGGTGGGAGGGATGAGAAAGAAATCTATGATATTATTGGTTGCCCCTCCATGAAGACCGCTCGACAATTGGTCACGGAAAAGGCCCAAGAAGGGAAATCCATGCAAATACGGCCGGGGCGGAAGCGCGATAAGACCCGTGCAGTCCGGGGGTTATAAAACAATAATCTGGGCCTGACGCTTGGACGACCGTCTTCGACCTGCTTAAGCGGAACACAATAGTTATTTTATCGTCCGAAAATTATAGCTATTCATAAGGGGTCCTATGCGGGACAAACATATTGGATGTTTACCGGTTGGATGTCGGTAAGACCCGATGTAAACGTGCTAAGAGTGGACAATTCCGTTTTAATTTAGGGAGGTTATAACAGAAATGATTTCCTGCATGAGAGACTCACAAGGAAACATTCCCAAGTGTCCGCCCCCAATCTTATTGATTTTCATATATGTTGAAGAACACAAAAATCTAAGAGATACGTGTTTTTTTATATCTGCAATGGTCCACATTTAAGGGGTGAAACAACCCCCCAAAGTTTGGCGAAAATTCGATTTTTATAACAATTTTCGTAGAAGCAATGAAGGGATTTCGACGAAACTTGGTACAAACGTATTCTGTATGAGGATGGTGAAAACACAATATTGTCCAGCAATGCTACAACCCCTCATGGGGGTGAATTACCCTTCAGGCGACATTTTTTTCTAATATCTATTAAACAAGCACTCCTACTTAAGTTCCACTTACGCNAATATCCCCGTACACCACCTACATTCATTGTTTACAACCGATGTGTAAATGTTTATTGGCAAAAAGCAAAAAACACGTATTTCTTCATTTTTTGTGAGCAATCACATCGCGTAAGTAGGACTTAAGTAGGGATGCTTGTTTAATAGATATTACAAAAAAATGTCGCTTGAAGGGTAGTTAACCCCCTTGGGGGGGTGTAGCATTTCTGGACAATATTGTGTTTTCACCGTCCTTATACGGAGTACGTTTATACCAAATTTCGTCGAAATCCCTCCATTGCTTCTACGAAAATTGTTATAAAAATCGAATTTTCGCCAAACTTTGGGGGGTTGTTTCACCCCTTAAATGTGGACCATTGCAGATATAAAAAAACACGTGCCTCTTAGATTTTTGTGTTCTTCAACATATATGAAAATCAATAAGATCGGGGGCGGACACTTGGGAATGTTTCCTTGTAAGTAGGGTCATGCCTTGTTCCGTCGTTTTATGATTAAGAATTGTGCTAGCGGCACTAGGGTTATTGTTAGTGATTACCTGATGGGTCACTCCGAGACCGTCGGCGATGACTCATTAGCCGCTTCGGTTTCCAAAACTTCCGACTCTTACTTAGTTTTTGGATCGTCCTAGATCGATCCAATACCGTAGCGTAAATTTAGAATTAGATCTAGATGAACGAATAAACAATTTCTACCGCGCTAACGGTGCGAGCGTACCTGCACTCGAATTGCGCGACCCTTCGCGCCGTCATAACTTCTCCACCGAGGGTAGAGGATCGCCATAGAACCCCATGGTCAAGGCGCTCGTCTCCCTTTTTTTGATGTTTTAGAGGTCTCCTCTTTAAGGGCGTCCATCTGTCGCTCTCGATTCATATTCGTTTGAATCTATGAAAATCGGGGAACTAATTTGCGCCGACTTCGTTCATCTGTCATCACTCTATTACTCTGAATAAAAGGTAAACGAACGCTTTCAGGATGGAGTCCTCGGGGGCGAGGCGTGCATATGGGGCGAGTACATCGAAGACAACAGCTTTGATCCGCGAATCTGGCCGAGAGCTGCTGCAGTTGGCGAGAGACTCTGGTCGGATCCTTCCAGAATGACCACTGCAGATGCAGAACCAAGACTCGAGGCGCACCGAAGAAGACTAGAAGTTCATGGCATCCACACAGAAGCCCTGGCTCCAGAATGGTGTGCACAGAATGAAGGACAATGTTTATGATAAATCGGGTTCACTATACACGGTTGGAGTAGCCATAAACATCCGAAAAAATGGCGGAAGGCTGGTTTTTTCCTTGTCACCCAGTGTTTCTTGGAGCACGAAGGAAAAGTCTCCTTTGCAAAAATTCTGAACGATGAGTAGTTTCCGAGATATTCAGGATAGGAATGGACCAATCACAATGTGGCGCCAGAGAACGAGTGGGGGAGGGGGGCGTGGTCGCCCGGATCTCGCTTGTAATTGGCTAGTTTTAATGTTGAATATAGAAACGATTGGGACCAGGATATTCCCCCAAAGTCTTCTTAGTTGCAATTTCGCAATAAAATCGTGATGTAAATTGAAGTGAAAGTGTCGTTAACGGCGTTCACCACCAAAGTGGGGACGATGACTTCCACCNTCGTGACCGTATTAACATAATGTAACCGAGATTATAACAGAAAGGACTAGTGACGAGCACATATATATATTTGGCGAAGTTTTTTTACACCTGAAGAAGGTGTTTTTGATTAGTTATTACAGGAAAATCATGCACTGTATGAAAAATTAGTACAGGACTTATCGACTCCTATTCCGACAAGGATAGCGCTGAATAAACCGTGTCCATCATTGTTGTTACATCCTGTGTATCTAATATACGTATATTGTACCTACCGTGTTGTGTGGGGTGTTTTTGTAGTAGAAAATTGTGATAATTCCTAGTTGACGTTTTTTAGAGGAACAGATAACGGTGAACATCGCAGCCTCAACAGCCTACGGGGCGCGTCATGCTCTGGAAACTCTGTCACAATTGACAGCGACTGTCAACCTAAACGACGGGAATCGATATCTTGTGATGTTGGATTACGCAGCGATCATAGACGCGCCGGTGTTTCAGCATCGCGGCCTGTTAATCGATTCTGCAAGGAATTTCATATCAGTGGAGAATATTTTGAAAATCGTCGACGGCCTCGCATCCACCAAGATGAACGTCCTCCATTGGCACGCAACCGACAGTCAGAGTTTCCCTTTGGAAATCAGAAGTTTGCCGTCAATGGCAATGTAAGTTCGTCGCTTTAAGATGAAATGGAACACGTTGAGAAGTTTGACCGACGTTGGTAAAAAAGATTCTTCTAAATACCTACGTTGCCGACGTTCGTATTTATCTTGACAGCGGTGTCGAATTTAATTAGGCATTGTACTAAATGGCGTTATCCATATGTCGTTTCCGTGCAATAATTATAAAGAAGTCGAAATAAAACTCCAGAAATCCCCTAGATTCATCGTTTTTGATGATCTAATTGACTGCAGAGGGACACCCTGCGCCATCTGTGGTTTCGGTGGCAACTAAATTCTCTCCGAGACCTCGTGTTATCTTCTTTTTAACAGAAAAATTCGTAAGACACTTTTTTGCCTTTATCCCATTCGAATGCGAATTTCTCGATTACTACTCTAGTAGCACAAAATATTTGTCTTGTATTTTCTATATATTTAACGAATATCATGCATTTTGTAAATATTTAGCTGACGTTTGAAATACTTACAGAACATTTACTTTAGAATATTGTTTTTATAATATTTATATATTATTAGCTCCACGTGTTTTCGTAACAATTTTTTCTGATAGATATACAAATCATTTCGTTTCATTTTAATATAAGTACTAGATATACCCCTCTTTGCAGTGGCTCAAATGCGTCGAGTTTGATAAATCAATCGCCGAATCTCGATCATGCAATTTGGAATTTTATTGATCTGGTGAAACTTTTGACATCCTCGACCCCGTTTTAGGGGGGACATGTATCGGCGATTTTCAAAATTAGAACCGGAACCCGCCAAAAAAGCGTTACCTTTGTTTCGTGACACACCCACCCACACACACACATACATATATATGCACGAAAACAGCGCTTTAGTAAATGAAGATTTTTTCAATATTATCTGCCGAATACATTATAAACGTTTTAAAAATATTTAAAATCAAGATCATACACTTTACTATGATAATGAAAGAACGAAATGAAAATATTGCAAAAGTCTGTCGTGTGTTTTGATACCAAATGAAGTGTCCGATAATAATCGTACAGTAAAAAATGTATTTTTATTATATGTTTATAAATTAAATAACATAATTTTGAAGTATGTTTATATATTATAAAAATTCAACGTGCTATTGAGATTTTCAGCAAATATTTCAAATATCTTGAAATTAAATTTGTAAGACATAAAAAATCTGTCGCTTGAGATATATAACAGGGATTGCAAAAAATTATTTAGCAATTATTCTGTGCTACTAGGGTAGAGTGTTGTACATCGTTGCACAATTGTTCTGTCACTTTCGTTTCTCATATCAGAGCCTCCAATATTTGTATGTCGATCGAAATATGAGAACTCGGCGCCATTTTGGTTCTGTTCTAGGCTATGTAAAAAATTAAAAAAACAAAAATCCAAATTCTGAAAGTGTCAGGATTGTAGGTGTTCACGAGTCACTTGTCGAAGTTTCGGACAGTTCGGTCAAATATTCTTAAAAAAAGTGTCTTATTCGAATCGACTAATTTGGGATGTGTTTCACTTCACTTTAAGGTGCAATGAAACACCCCCCCTACATCATTCAACTGAACCACCAAATTTGGATTTTCGAAAAAAAGTTTTCAACGGCACAGATCAGAACCAAAATGACATCGAGCTGTCATATTTCGATCGATATACAATTACTGAAGGCTCTATATGAAAAACGAAAGGGTCAGGACAATTTTACGGCAATTTAGAACACTCTGGTAATCGAGAAACTCGCATTTGAACAGGATAAAGGCAAAGAAAATGTCTTACGCGTTACTAACAAGGAAACATTCCCAAGTGTCCGCCCCCGATCTTATTGATTTTCATATATGTCGAAGAACACAAAAATCTAAGAGATACGTGTTTTTTTATATCTGCAATGGTCCACATTTAAGGGGTGAAACAACCCTCCAAAGTTTGGCGAGAATTCGATTTTTATAACAATTTTCGTAGAAGCAATGGAGGGATTTCGACGAAACTTGGTATAAACGTATTCTGTATAAGGATGGTGAAAACACAATATTGTCCAGCAATGCTACACCCCCCCAAGGGGGTGAACTACCCTTCAGGCGACATTTTGTTCTAATATCTATTAAATAAGCACTCCTACTTAAGTTCCACTTACGCCATATGATTGCTCACAAAAAATGAAGAAATACGTGTTTTTTGCTTTTTGCCAATAAACATTTACAC
>NW_019395293.1:0-11016 GCF_000612105.2 Orussus abietinus | reverse complement strand
CTTAATAGTATGAAAGTACTATTGTATTTGGCAAAAATAATTGATTTCCATTGTAGAGTTATTTTTGTAATTGAAGTCGGAAATAAAAATGTATTCTTGATCGCGCCCCTTACCGTACGTGAAGTTTTTAATAATTGTGTTTAATCTTTCGGTGGCTGCTAGCAAGCAGGTTGGAGTGGGTGGGAGGTGTAGGACCGTACCGCGAGCCGTTGCCGAGTCCCCTTGTGCGCACTTCCCGAAGGCACCGGGCTCTTATACAGGTCCCGAGGGCAAGTTAAAGGTCCGTCCGCGAGGGTGTTGTACCCTGTCCGGACTTCCACCGGGGAGTCCGTTTCTGTGATCGCGAGCCTTGTTCGATTTCGTTGGTCCCGTTAATTTTCTATTTCCCAGTTCTGAGTTTTCCCGTATCGACTCGGCGTGAAGTCTCGCCCATATTGTAACGCGTTATCGAGTAGGGCCGAGAGGTGAAATAAATCTCCCGAAGGGAGGGTCCTTTTTCGCAGTTCCTTTTTGTTAATTTACCTAATCCCGGTTAGCGAATCCCGAATCGGACTTCTCTTCGCTCGCGCTCACGTTAGTGCGAACCCCCCGGCTCTGCCGTGCCGCGAAGGGCCTAAGGTCCTAGCGGGGCTGGGTAGCTGGTCGGATACGCCCGGGTGGGTTCCGTCGATCGGACCGAGTCGGGTTGCTCGCGCTACCGGGTACCAGGATCCCGAGGTGCGCGCGCGCACCTGACGCCCTAAATAAATCGGGCTCCCGGAAAGGCCGATGATCGGGCTTGACACCCTTTTCGCTAAGGTACCCCAAGCGTATGACTGTTTGCCGACTAGGGATAGGAATTCTCGTCGCAGTGTATATAGGAATGTTGTAGTTTAGTGTTTCAACAAAAATAAAATACAAGTACCTTGTAACAGGAAAACTATTTTGCGAAAATTTTATATAGTTTATAAATGTTTATATAGATTTTTAAATAAATGTATAATATATAACATGTCTCTAATTAACATTTACATACCTATAGATTCGATGGTGACCAACCCATTCTCATCGACCAAAATACTTTCCTCCTCGTCCCTCACGACATAGAATCCACCGCTTGCATTCATGTGAAATGTTTTTAATTCCTATTCAGAATGAAGAAAAAAAGTATTTTTCCAATTACATTATCACCTTATTATCGCCCGTTAACGTTATTTAGGTTAAGTTCTACTTTTTAGAAACTTACCGTATAAGGCATCTGTAAAATGAAGAATATAAACCGATGGAGCTATGACACTGTTTCTTTGGTGGTAATACTCGAACTGATCGTCGAACTCAAACTCTAAGGTTTGTTGAACATCGAAGGAGTGGGAGTTTTGTTTGTTTGATAAAATGTTGAAAAGTAGGGGTTTTCAAAGTAAAGGAGAACCAATGAGAGCAGGAAGCGAAACGTGGAAAACAGGAGTATTTTAGAAAAGGATTAGGGAAAGGAGTATTTTAGAAAAGGATTAGGGAAAGGAATATTTTAGAAAAGGATTAGGGTAAGGAGTATTTTAAAAAAGGATTAGGGAAAGGAGTATTTTAGATAAGATGAGAAAGAATACTTGCAAGAGTTTCCAAATTAAGATTTACAGCAGGGCTATTTTCCGTTTCCGAGAATCCTACTAATCATTTCATTACCTTGTAATTGTAGAAGACGGAAATTCCTTCTTTCACGAATATAAAGTATTGAGGGTCAATAAGGGTTAGGGTATTTGCAATAGAATAAAAAACAATCTTAACTACAACAGTAAAAATTCATAATTTATTTCATTCCAGCCGCAGTTNAAAATATCAAGAATTCCCGCGTCAGCACTCCGGCGTCCAGTAACCTGCCGCCGCTAAAACGCGCTATCGCGACACCCGAATCTCCGCGACGCGGAAGTATACTAATCCAGAGAAATTACGTCAAGGCACCTCGTGCGCTCCTCACAGCTGACTGTAGTTCAAACCTCGCGTACGAATAAATACAACTCGTATCGCCACATAGCCTTTCGTTCGCACCCCCTTTTTATTCCTCACTCTCCTAGATCCCACCAGAGGAATTGATCTAGCCGCTCGGATCAATCTCCTCCCAGACGCGAAATAAACGTTACGCGCAAGATTTGGGTAATCTCCATCCAAATTACCCCGGCCTCGCATCCGCTCGGCCGCTCCGTAACACACTAATGAAAATTAGAAAAAGGCTACGCGGGGAAAGATGTACACTTGTCAACATCACATTCTAATACTGAGGATTGTTATTGAGTACACAAACTCGACACTTTTGGGTGCGACATACGAAGATATCAATGAGATTTCCCTTGTACAAAACTTGAGCGAATTTTCGCTATGAGCTCTAATGTATGTTGTGACGTCGCTGCGTGGTAGAGAAAACATAATGTGCCACTGGCAGAGACAGCCAGCTACACGGTTCTTGTGGGATGTTCCACTACATGCAATACGTTAATGCATAAGTACTTCTAAATGTCGAGTTCTTTTGTTGTGTGAGGTCATAGTTATCTATTTCCTATTTGTATGTATTTCTCTGTAAAAAAGCCTTCATTTCCTTACGTGAAGTATGACATTTTTATTGAGACACGACTCCAGATGATCCTAACGTTCAACATTACTGGAATACGGTTGCATGACAATCACAGAGCCGTGACTGTCACGACACGCACAGCAGTGACGTTTGCAAGGTCACAAGTTTTTCCACTGCCTGTCGTTCCGTGGCAGCACAGTTATCTCGGAATTTGCCAAGTAGTACCATTTTCCGCTAGAGGAGCAGTAGCGTCTCTTGGGATTTATTTCCATAAGTTACATTTTTTCTTTGGATTCATTGGAGTTCCTGCTGAGCAATTGAAGGCTTCACCAAATTCTTGGGTATTTGCTATTGAGCCGATCACTCTTAAATGTAGAGTGCTGTGCTGGTCCACTTCTGTTTGGAACAACATCATCTCTGGTCTCATATTGTCGCAAAATGACTATAATAAGAGCAGAATAGCATTAACGATACAAGTTCAAGTCGTGGAATATGATTTCTGATCGATGAGTCTCACTGACTTACATTTGCAAACGACATAAAGAAAACTTGTTCATTCGTGTACTTTGTTAAATAGGGCAATCGTGGCTCCTCGTGCCCTCGCTGAGCAGCTTTTGCTCGATAAACAGCGGCTAAAGTTTGAAGACCGCTGGAATCAGCAATGTTTTCGCTCTGAGTTTGTTCTCCAGGTCCCTGAACACAATTTCAGTAAGGTTATTAGTAATTTCAATAATGGTTGTGCAGTAATTGATTACGTTGCATGAAATTGACTCACGTAAACGGTTTTGTTTATCTTCTCCAATTCTATAACTTTATATTGGTTAAACTGACTAATGAAACATGCTGCCCTTTCTTTATACATATCGACAATCACATTTGGCCACCATGAAACCATGAAACCATCTTTATCATGGAAACGACCTGAAATTTTACTCCATTTATTAGGGGGTTAATTTAAAATGGACATTGAACTTGCGGGTTAACCTGTTAGCTGTGTTTGACGAGTATACTCGTCATGAAAACACACGTTTCAAATAGGTCGACACGGTTAAGGGGATGTGAAAGGCGTCTCTGAGGGGTCAAATCGTTTATAAAAGTTTTCTCCGAACTGGGTGAACCGAATCGTTTCAAATTTGAGTACATGAATACGGAGACCCTAATGATGGTCCTGAAACTCGCGAAATTTCATTTTTCATACAAAAATTTATTAGCTTATCATGGACTAGAACCAACGTCGCATATTTTCGATATTTTCACGCCTTTTGAAGGCCTAGAATCAAAAATGAAGAGTTTCAGGACCGAGTCTGGACAATTTAGAACAATATAGTCGTATAATCTTACAGAGTCAGGTGGGAAAATATTGAGAATACTTTTATAAACGATTTCTGAAGAACGCACGCTTGTTTCGTGGATAACACGTGCTCTGTAATAGCTCTTAGGGTAAAAAATTAGTTGCCGATAATTGTGNAAGGGGCTATACTGAGAGGAATCAGGAAGGAACCATCCAACTCCCTGGTGTTTCCGGCCCACTGCCCGGTCACACCACCACCACAACCGGCCCACCTGTCCGGATAAGGCCGCCGGGGTGGGGACGAATGTTGGAACTGCCTGGGGTTGGGCCACCCATATTCGCAGTGTCCCTTCCCCAGGCAGGTCTTTTGCTACGGGTGCGGAGCCCGGGGGCGCACCTTGGGTGATTGCCGGCGATGCGTGGATCGCGACCGACGTTGCCGTCGCCATGGGAAGGAGGACTGCCGGGGATAGACCCGGGGGAGGTTTTACCTCCTGGGTGTATCACCCGAAATGGGGAATGGGGTCGAGGTGCTGGGGGGCAATGACGCCGAGTTATGTTTTTAAGTTCCTGGAAGGAAAAATCGCCGTTTTGTTTTTTTCTTAAGTGCACCCCGGCCCCTTTAGTGGTTTCCCCTGATGCCTTGTTTTTTTCCTTTTCGTTAATTGTGTCACTGTTCATTCCTTCTTAGAATACCTTCCCGTTAAGGGATCGGGATATGTTTCTTTTGTAAGACCGTTCCGTGGATGAACCTTGTTCCCGTTATTACCGTCCGGCGAGGGAAGTTTGTATTCCTTTTGGTTGTACCGTCCCGTTCACGGCTATCTACTTTCGTCATTACCGTCCCGTTGACGGCCATTTAGTTTCGAGTTGTCGTCCCGCTGGCGATTATATTTTCTTTTGTTCGCGTGGTAACGCCCCGCTTCCCGTCCCGTAGAGGGGTAGGCCAAGTAAAAGGCCTAATTTGTGTTCATGTGCAATAAACCGTAAATTGAGCGGTTATCCCCCTTGTTTGTTCCATATCCTTCCCGTGATGCGGTCAGAGATCTCTTGGGTTGTGCGAGGGACTCCTATAGCCTCCGTATGCTCCGGCTTCCCTAGGGGGGGGAGGAGTTTGTGACGTAGCAAAAATCGTTGCTCGTCACAAGGAATTTTAAGACCGGAGCGGGGAGGAGTCCCTCTGGCAATCATTAGCATAAGTATTATTGTNTCTGACGAACTACAATAACAATTATTTATAATTAAGTTTTCTTTTTCGACAATATTTCTATTCAATGTTTTAATCATTTATTGCGTTTATTTCGTTGCGCATATGCTATTAGCTTTTGTTTTTCCATGTTATCTGAATAACTTTTGTATAGTTTTACCATTTGTTTAGATTTTTCTTCTCTTATTGATCTTTGCGCTCTCATTGCTTTCAGATATTCTTCTAGAGTAGCTTGGCACTGTTGAAGATGCTTTGTAGTATTCCCCATTCTTGTTTTTTTCGTCCGCGAAAATTGTTGTGGGGTAGTGACTGCACATGCCAGTACACGTTTCCGCCATGTACTATATTGCTGGAGCTCGAACCTGGAACAGCAGCAGCAGCAACAGTAGTAGCGTCAAGTAGTTTCACTTCCCTATGTGAACAAAACAGGACATCAATATTGTAATGTACATCCGTTTCATTACAAAATTGAAATTATATCATGACAAAAATTTTGCACACTTCATAAGGTATGCCGTAACATTTTATAACAATTTTTTTCATTAAATCTATTTACATGTAATTAAGGGGATCATCCACTGGTGACAATGGTGAATCTTTTATCGCATTTGTACGTTCTCTGATTATTAAGCCATTTCGACTAGAAACGGCCAAAGGCACTATATTATGTTTCTTTCCTAGAAGCTCTGTCAACTCTCTGCAATAAGTATTATTTCGTATTATGTGTATATTTCTTCATATATTAAATTATGAAGTAAATTAACAATGCTTACTCTTCATAGCGACACGTAGATCGTCCACGTACATTTTTTGTTGTTACTAGAGATCATCATCATCATCATCAAATGTTTGCAATTTATTTTCTGCTTGCGTGGGAGTAACATTATATCCCAATTCGGCCATACTGGTGCTGATCTCCTTCCACATTAATTTATGTGTTTTGATTTTTCGTAATAAAATCTGATCTCTATAAATTGTTAAAAGCAATTTCGTGGAATCATCATTCCAAAATAATTGGTTCGAATGTTCAGACTGTGCTGCAGGTACACGAACAGATGTACGTAATGGAATACTTAAATACTTTCCATTCACGTTACAAAATATTGTCTCCGCATTGAAATCTATTTCCGATACATTAAATTTGAATTCCATCCCATCTATAAGAATAAAAGTAACTTACAATGAACTCTATTATTAATTTTGTTAGTGTTGTGACGTAGCAAAAATCGTTGCTCGTCACAAGGAATTTTAAGACCGGAGCGGGGAGGAGTCCCTCTGGCAATCATTAGCATAAGTATTATTGTTTTCGTAATAATGTAAAACTTGCGATAGGCTTCACGGTGCGCGAGGCGCACCGTGCGCGTGGAAAGAATTTTCACAGGCTCACGGACAGCGCGCGGGTCCCCGAATTCGAAGGTCCTGCTGCCATCAGTAGGCGGCCGCCCTAATTAAGTGGCCTAGTGACCTATTTAAACTATGCGAGATGGCAGGTCGGGGCCCGGTAAGAAGTTCCGCTAGGCTCACCAGGAGGACACTGAAGCCGGAATGTAGGATCTTCCGGCGCATCCGGCATTGCCAGAGGGATCGTCAGCGCGGTCACACTCCCGTCGTCTCGTCCCGTCCCGTCAGCGCTTACCGCCCGGCGTAGAGTCCCGAAAGGCGCCGTACCGTCTATTCTTCCTGCCCGTCCTCACGAGGTCTATTTTGTTATGGCTGCGGTCAGCCTGGGGTAATAAAGAGAAACTGTCGTCGCTGTACGGGAAACCGGCGTTGAGAGTGCCCGTGGAGGCGAGGTCACTTTCGTATAATTTACCGCCTCCCGATAAGTTTTGGATCGCGCATAATTATACTATCCCGGAGGAGGAGGAAGGTCTAAGTTCAACGCTTACCGCCGAATCAGTCACTTTGTTATTTGTGAACCTTCTGATTTCCGGAAAACCGGTGAGAGCTTTGGTAGATTCGGGAGCCTCCCGAACCTTTATCGGTCGTCACTGTCCCGCTTGGGAAGAGTTACTAGGGGAAAGGACGGCGTTGTCGGCATCCCAACGTGTAGTATTTGCCGATGGACGAGTCTCTTCCATACTGGCGGAAATGGCCCTACCAATTACCTTGGGCCCTGTGACCCGTATGATTACTGTTAGGGCTCTTCCGGACTTAACCTTTCCGTGTGTCCTAGGCCTAGATGCCTTAGTTGCCTTTGAGATACAGATCGACTTCCCTCGGCTCGTGTGGTCGTTCGCTTCGCGACCCGCCACCTGGTACCCTTTTGAAGGGCTTGTGGAGTTGCGGCGGGAGCGAGTGATCCCGTGTGCGGGGGGGGGGGGGTGAAGCTGTCGGAATGGCAAAAGATCGCCTTACAGCAATTCCTCAATAAGGAATTACCAGCTTTCTCGAAGGGCTTAGGGTGTACCTCCCTAGCAACCCACGTCATTGACGTCGGAGACCATCCACCGATTCGTCAACGTAATTATCCGGTCTCACCGCCGATTCAGGCTGCGATTAATGACGAAGTAAATCGTTGGCTAAGGGATGGAATTATAGAACCTCCTCGGAGTCCTTGGGCCAGCCCTATCGTAATGATTCAGAAACCAATTGGCACTTACCGTCTGTGCCTAGATTTTAGAAAAATTAACGCCATTTCACGGAAGGATGCCTACCCCTTACCGCTACTTCAGGGGATTCTCGATAAACTACGCGCGGCAAAATATATTACCACCCTGGATTTAAGTCAGGCTTACTTACAGATTCCGCTATCTGAATCGAGTAAAGAAATTACCGCGTTTGCCGTCCCGGGGAAAGGCCTGTACCATTTTGTCCGAATGTCGTTCGGATTGACGGGGGCACCGGCTAGATTTCAGCGGTTCATTGACCGTCTAATCGGGCCGGAAATGGAACCCCACGTATTTGCGTATTTGGACGACATTATTGTCGCAACGCGTTCCTTCGATGAACATCTTCATTGGTTACGATTAGTGTTCGATCGGCTTAAACAGGCAGAGCTTACTATCAACCCCGATAAGAGCCACTTTTGCCGTTCTCAAGTTAAATATCTGGGATTTCTCGTTGATGCTGAAGACCTTCGAATCGATCCGGACAAAGTTGCTCCCGTGTTGGATTCTTCTCTCCCTCGAACGGTAACACAACTTCGCCACTTTTTGGGCATGGCGAGCTGGTATCGCCGGTTCATCTCTCAGTTCGCCCAAATTAGTGAACCCCTAACTCGCTTATTGAGTGGACGTGGGACCACGACCAAAATTCCGCTTTCCGAGAGATCCAACGTCGATTAACTACCGCTCCCATTCTTCAGTGTCTCGACTTTTCGTTACCTTTTATCGTGCAAACAGACGAGAGTTCCTTCGGTTTGGGCGTGGTTCTGTCGTAAGAACAGGGCGATCGCGAGTGGGTCATCGCCTCTGCTAGTAGGCGCTTAACGCCGCCGAGCGGAGATATACCGTCACCGAATTGGAGTGCTTGACCGTTATCTTCGCGGTTGGCAAGTTTCGACCTTACATCGAGGGTTACCATTTCCACGTGGTCACGGACCACAGTAGTCTGCGCTGGTTACATAACTTAAAGAATCCAACTGGGCGATTAGCGCGATGGGCTCTTGCATTGCAAAGTTACGATTATGAAATACACTACCATAAAGGGAGTGCCCATACCGTCCCGGATGCCCTCTCACGGGCGGAGGAGGATCATGTTTCAGCCTTGTGTACCTCGGAATTAGAAACCCAAGATCCATGATATTGCCAGCGTGTGGCAGAGGTACTACAAGATCCCGATAGATTTCCCAATTGGCGTTGTGAGGGTGGGCGTTTGTATTATCGTAGGGCAGATCCGATGGTGGACGAGATCTCTCACGATCTCGATAGCTGGAAGTTGGTATTACCGAAAGATCTAACATACCAAGCCTTGCAAGAGTCCCATGATGACCAACGAGCGGGTCATTTAGGCGTTGATAAGACTTTTCGTCGGTTAGCCCGCGACTACTTTTGGTTCGGCATGTTTAATGACGTGATAACTTGCGTACGCCGTTGTCAGCTGTGCCAGAACATTAAGGTGGAGCAATGGCGATCGGCGGGATTGTTCGGGTCCCGTGTGGTGGGCCAACCGTGGGTTATGGTGGCCGCGGATATTATGGGTCCATTTCTGCCCAGTAGGAAACAGAACGTCTATCTGTTGGTCATTCAGGACGTCTTCACCAAGTGAGTAGAATGTCAACCACTTCGGAGAGCTATGGGAGCTCTTATACGAGAAGCAATGGAGGAATTGGTCCTTTGTCGGTGGGGAGTACCTAAGGTGCTACTCACGGACAACGGTACCGAATTCGTGAATTCCGTCCTGAAGGAACTAACAGAATCCTATGGGATCAACTTTTGTCAGATTCCGCCGTATCACGCTCAATCGAACCCCATAGAGCGAGTGAATCGCGTTCTGAAGACCATTTTGGTGGCGTATCTGGAAAATAACCATCGCGACTGGGATACCCACTTGTCCGCCTTACGTTTCGCATATAACACCGCCCACCATAGTGCTCTTGGTACCTCGCCGGCGTTTCTAAATTTTGGGCGTAACCCGTTCCCGTTGAGGTCGTTGCGGCAGTCTCTCGAACCAGAGAGCATGACTATCGATGCAGAACCCCATACTGGGAGGAAGCGATGGATGGAATTGGAATCCCTCCAGATATGGGTAAGAAACAATCTCGAAGAGTCCCGTCAGCGAATCTTTATTATAATAAGAAACATACCGCCAAGCAGTACCAAATCGGGGATTTAGTATGGCGTAGGCAGCACGTTTTGTCTTCAGCAGCGAATTACATCGCGGCGAAATTAGCACCGCGTTATACTGGCCCTTGCAGGGTTGTGCGTATCGTTTCACCGGTAGGATATGAGGTCGCGGACGTTTCGGGCGTCGGCTCACGGACCTGTCATGTGTCTGCCCTTAAGCTTGTCCATTTGTAATTGTACGGCGTTGTCTTTGGCCTTGTATTACCATCACCTCCTCCTGTGGAGTAGAACTAAGATTCTCCGGACAAGGATGGCTGAACGGAGCGAGCCAACGGAGGACACCCAGGGGCGAAGAACTGTCCGAGGCGCAGCTGGCGGAGCTGTTGGCACCGGTTCGGAGGCTGTGCCAGGCCTTGTCCTCCCAGGTCCGGCTGGTAGAACAACGGTGTCTCGATGAGGACCCGCGCTGGCTAAACGAGGTCCGCCGGGCCCTGCTGCCCGATCTCTTCGTGGCGGGGAGTACCCGGACTAGGGGCACCCAGACAAGCTCCCTGCTGGGACTTCTCCGGGAGCGGGTGGCCCCTGCAACGCCCTCCACGGAGTCCTCGCCCCGGACCCAGGCACCGGACACTACGACACCAGGGGCTCCTGCGAGGACCGCTGCGGTGACCCCGACCAGTGCCCGTGGTCCCCAGATCGGGGGGGGGGGGGACCGCTACCGGGAGGCCGATGCATCCGGGGAAGAACCCCGATAGAGCGGGGCCGAGGCTACCCTACCACCTACTCGCGGCCTTCGTCGAAGAAGAGGGCGCAGAACCTCGCTGGAGACTGGTCGGAGGCCCGAGGAGAGGTTCCCCGCTATTGGCAGGGGTCAGGGGATGCCGCCGCGAGGGAAAACGGCCTCCGCCCCTATCTCCGCTGTGGGGAAGGCGGGCCTGGAGGAGCCAGGGGGGAACGCCTTCGACCTCGAATCCTACCGCGGACGAGGGCTGTTGGTGTCCCGGGAAGATCCCGGAAAGTTGTGGGGGGTCGCCGAGGAGGAGACTAACCCCGAAGAGCCTGCGAGGGACCAGCCGGAACGAAACGCCTGGGTCCCACTGAAACCGGCAGCATCCGCCAGCCAGCCGAACCTACGGGGCGATCACTTTTCCCCATCGGCGGGCGGCCTCGAGATAACGGAGGAGGACATTGCCCAGATCTTGGCGGAATTTCAGGGCGACGCTTAAAATAAAAAATTGTTTGTTCGTTT
>NW_019395292.1:0-10236 GCF_000612105.2 Orussus abietinus | reverse complement strand
AATTAATCCATATTGATCGAAATATGCGAGCCCGGTTCTGGTCTGGGCTAAGTGAAAAAAATTTTGTTCGAAAATCGAAATTTTGAAAGTGTCAGGACAAATTGGAGGTGCTTACGAGTCATGTACCCAAGTTTCAAGTCGATCGGTCCAATACCCTTCAAAAATAGCGTTGTATTCGATTCGACTCACTTGAGGGGTATTTCACATCACCTTAACCGGTCGAAAGAGCCTCTGGATGTGGTGGCATTGCGCTGCTCCTCCAGATCAGTATCCTACCTTCGCGATACCCTTGCCAGGCATCCCCTGGCAAGTGGAATATTGAAAGGCTCGAGGAGACAAGGCGACAGGGCCGCTCCTCACGAGCAATTAGAATTCAGTGCCCTTAGTAGGCAGGTGAGACCGAGCACCCAAAAAAGTCCGGCAAAGCGTCCGGCAGGGATACCTCGGACCATTTACGAACGGTGGCCATTTAGACGGATTCCCCTTCCGGGAATTATCGTCGTAAATCTCAGGAAATTCGGCGAGCCAACTTGCCTGCCGTGCGAAACGTGACGGCATAGAGCCGCTCCCTCTTCCACTCGGCAGCGAGGCGCTCCGTGGCCGGTCTCGTGCTCTCGCGTCTGCCCCCTCGGCGTGACGTCATCGCGACGTTCCCTAGGTGTATAGCCGCTTGAGACGAAGTTGGACGACGGGAGAACATACAACCAGGACGACGACGTCGGACACTTGTACCTGCCCCTCGGAGTGACGTCATCGCGACGTTCCCCGAGTGTCTGGCCCCTCGAAACGACGCGCATCCTGCTCCTCAGGCTCAAGAATGGTCTTGAGGCTGTGCACCTGCCCCTCGGCGTGACGTCATCGCGACGTTCCCCGGGTGTTTGGTCGCACGGGCAATTCCGTGCCTGACGGAGGAAATCAGGAACCTCGTATACAGGAGACGGCCTCGTACCCCCCGTCTAAGCCCCCGGCGTGACGTCATCGCGACGTTCCCCGGGTGACTAGAGGTACGGGACGATCCAGACTCTCAGTACAAGGTTCTTTCACACTTACACACCGAGGGCGTGACGGCATGGTGCCGTTCCTCCTTTGTTAGAGGGTCACGGGGACACATTGCACAAGGTGTGACCGTGGAGCCCGTCCACACAGAATCTCGATTAGAATTGCAATTTGCAAAATCAAGGAAATTCAACTGAATACAATACGTGACGCGACAGAAAGACACACGGAGACCCTTATAAACTTCGAGTCCACGACCGAACCATCCTCAGATATAACACAAAAATTCCTGGATTCCCTACCATACGGCTTTCACAGATGAGAAATGCTTAGAGGCTGAGGCTCTGCGCCGTTGAAAGCCCTAGCTAATCTGAGACTGCCAAAAGGAAATCCAGGAAGTGGCCAAGAGGCAATCTAATAAACTTCCTCGCAACCACCCGATTGCGCCATTCGACGCGACCGAACAAGGGGGAAAGGGCCGGTACGCGAGAAAAGTTACAATATATATTATANAGTAACTTAAATAATTAATTTACAATAGTTTTCGTGAGTATTCACGTATTCACGAGTAGCAAAATAATTACGCGGAGACAGTTCTGTCCCTCGTAACGGCTCTCGCGTGACTACCGAATTTCAGGATTCAACGCGTTTAGACGCGTAAACAAAGAACCACGTGGCTAAGCCAACGACCTATCTCACTCCTTAGATCAAGATGACGCGTACGCAGATGATATCGTCTATATATGTCATTTTTTGTACGTCACACGACAGTAGAACATACGATTGCCTTATTACAAGGTTCTTCAAAGAAAAATAAAAATTGTAAAAAAGTATCTGTTATGAAAACTGTGTAATAAAAAATTTGACTGCACAAAGTCACAGCAAAGTAAAAAAATTATTATGCTAAAACTACTCACCTACCAACTACCGTGGATTTGTAAGTATTTATTGCTTAGAAAGTTTCAAGTTGGCGAAAAACAAAAAGAAACGAAGCGTACCAATCGGTATATTCAATTTAATATTCCGTTACCTTCTGTTACTTTTTTTTTGCGATTTCAAACATACCAAGTAATAAATTCTGAGAAATGTAGAGTAGGTGGTAGATAAGTAGTTTGCACGTAATTATTTATTACTTTGTGCTGTCTTTTTTGAAGCCGGTTTCTTTTTATGGCAAAGTTTTTTTTTTTGACTTTCAGTTGTTACTCCTTTCATTAAAGATTTTAAATTTTAATGATGTACAAAAGAGGTCGGTTAAAAAAAAAGTAATCCAATCGAGGTGAGATTACTGTCAATAGTTCATGATTTCCGTTGTCTGTCTTCGGATTTTATGATCGGATTGATATGAAAGGTACATGAGACCACCTGGAAAGTATTCTTTTCGAGAAAAAAAAAAAGAATCATCATAATCGATTAACCAAAGGAGAAGTTATGCGTGAACATACACAAAAAAGAAATGCGGTCGAATTGAGAGCCTCTTCTTTTTTTTTAAGTCGTTTATAAATAATTAGTACGAACAAAAAATGAGGCGTATTTCATGATTGACAATCGGTTTCCAATCGACGCAAAAAGAAACAGAGGGCAATAGTAACTTCAAGTTTTAACCGACTTAAAAAAAGGAGGAGGTTCTCAATTCAACCAACGTATATTTTTTTTTACGTATATCCACGCATAACTTTTCCCCGGGTTCACCGATTTTGAGGATTCTGTTTTGTTTTAAAGTGGGTACATACAAAGTGGTCTCATATAGGTTTCATCATGATTAGATCATAAAATCCGAAGACAGACAACGGAAATTATGAACAGTTGGCAATGGAAGCACCGTGTTTGGGTAATTAATTTTCAACCGACTTCTTTTACTATATATAATTGCAATTTTTAAACCAGAATGAAAGGAGTAACAACTGAAAATAAAAAAATAAAAACTGTTTAATAAAAAAGCCGTTTTAAAAAGACACTTAAAAGTGATTCGCTGCGGCCCGCCCCGGCATAATGTGCGCGAGCCTATATTGTTATGTCATAAAACAAAATATTGAAGATGTTAAAAACGGCGCACATTTTATGTATTTCAATTGTTCAAAAAAATAATAACATCGTATTATGAATACCATTTCTTTTCCGCCGTGCCTATCGCGAATACAAGCGATAACAACTTCAGATGAAGCAGGGCGCATATAATTAATGTTATTGAGAATAACATTTCCTGTAAAACGTAAAAATATGTTGCGGTATCTCTTTACCTGTAATACATTGGTCGTATCTGCAATGTGGAAGATCAAGAAAATGTTCGATTTTCGTGAAATCCTTAACCCTTTGATTACGGCACCGCACTATAGTGGCTTCCTCCTGATGGACGTTTTTTTTTTACGAAGCGTGACTACAATGGCTTCCTTTATTCCTATGTATTCAATGCGTGAAAAAAATATCATATTCAAATAAAATATGTGCATACCGCGGCTGAACTCTCCGTACAGGAGGTAAATCTCCACGTCCGACTTCGCCATAGTTAAAGAGTTAATAATCTGTGCTTTAAATACTCATTAATAACATATTGCTATTCTTAATAATAAAAATCATGGAAATTATTTATGTAAACGACGTCACACATGAAAGAAAGCCGTCAAACATGAAAACATCGAATAGGAATTGCGAATGTTAGCGATCACTTGTTACTCGTTATTGTACTTTTGTTAATCTATTAAATCGAATATATGTTTTTAATTCATTTTCGGTTTGAAGTATATAGAAATGCAATCTTTTCATTGTTTAAAGTATCAAACATTTCTTGAGATTTCGTCGTACGTGCAACCATTCTTCCGTCGTTTACATGCAGGTAAATAATAATACGCCATTTTCCCAATTTTTAGCGGTAAGAAATTAGCTTTTTAGACATTTCTTTCTCGAAATTCTGAATATTTTGTTTCTTTCGATAAAATCATTGTTTTTAATTGTGATAAACGACTGATAAACTGGTATTTGTCAATATTTATATCACGTGACTAAAAATGAAATGATTTAATTTCCTTACACCATCAGCTACGAAATAAAAAAAAAATAATCGCGTTAGAACTTTGGCGTAAATCAACCGTGTGTGAAGTACATTCTTTTCAAGAATTATGTTTTGTAACAACGATTCCGTTTTTTCCGCAGTTTTCCGAAGTTTTCCGCATTTCCATTGATTGTCCACCCTCGTATGTTCGCCTTACCTCGTACGCGTTCGGGCCGAGATATGTACCCGACTTATAGTATACGCTGCACATATAAATGCTATCGCTTATCTGATTATAAAATAAAAAATATTAATCACTGTAACCAATTCCACGTATAATGTGTTACATGTAAAATAAAAATATAAGTAATAAGAAAATATTCGGCGAGTTCCGGAAATGTACAGACAATGGGTAAGCGATAAGAACAGCGGCACGTAGTTGACTTGGGGGTTGGCCATATAGTGGGGATAATCCGTGGAGTGGCCCGATCCTTGCATAGATCAGAACACACAACGTCTTGACACTTCGACGCAGCACCATGACCCGTAAGTATCACTAGATACGTGCAGTTTTTCTTTTTAAAATATTCTTAAATTGTTAATTGAAAATGTGCCTCTTTTCACAGGTTCAAAGTCCCTGCCCGAAACATCGGTGACGACGAGGGTAAGATAATTACGAAATTCTGAATTTACTAACTAAATTTTCAGATAAAAAAATCATAACATTTGTAATTAAATTTCAGCGACGTCAGCAACAACAACCGCCGCGGCAGTTACAGCCGCAGCCGCAGCCGCAGACGCAGCCGCAGCCGCAGCCGCAGCCGCAGCCGCAACCGCAACAGCAGCAACAATTGCCGCTACAGCCGCCGCCACCTCCGCAACAGCAGCAGCAGCAGTTGTTTCTGCATCAATTTCCGCCACCACCGCCGCTACAGCAGCAGCAGCAGCAGCAACCATTGCCGCTACAGCAGCAGCAGCAGCAGCAGCAGCCACCACCGCCACCGCTGCAACAACAGCAGCAGCAGCCACCACTGCCACCGCCTCTACAACAGCAGCAGCAGTTCCTGCCGCAGCAGCCACCGCCGCCACCCCCACTACAACAGCAGCAGTTGATGCCGCAGCAGCCACCGCCGCTGCAGCAGTTTTATAACAGTCCTGAAACGGCTCTAGAGGGGGGAAATGTAAGTATTTAATTAATTAAAAAAAAAAGCAGTAGACAGTGATTTTGAGGAAGGGCTATTTATTCGGAAAACAATTTTTTTTTTTTGAGAACCGATATTTAATTTCATACGATAAACAACCATGAGATTCGTGACAACAAGTGATGTTCGACCTTAAAATTGTGAGAATGTGTCGGTGATTTCCAGTGATTTCCACGTGATTTCCAGCATAACAATCCATGATTTCCTGAGTGAATAACCCTTCGGGTGCTTAATTGTAAAAATAATTGTATCGGTGTTAGGCGACGCGGTGGTGGTCATTGTATTCTATGCATAAAAGTGCCAGTACTAAATCTGTAGCATTACAAATTAAAAAAAAAATTAAGAAAAGTATAATTATGATTAAAAAAATGTTAACAATGTTTCAGATGTTCAACAACCTTGTATACGCGGTATATACAGAGGTAAGCCGCCAACTTAGAGGTGGGCGCGGACGCGGCCGCGGCCGCGGACGTGGACGTGGAAGTCGACGATGGCGCGGCCGCGGCCGCGGCCGCGGAAACAGCCGCCACGAGAGAGAATCAGCACCTGCAGCAGCTCCGCAGCCAACGTACGCGCCAGCACCTCCGCCGCCGGCGTACGCGCCACCACCTCCGCCGCCGGCGTACGCGCCACCACCTCCGCCGCCGACGTACGCTCCACCACCTCCACCGCCAATGTACCCAGCACCTCATCCGCCACCGCCACCGTCGCCGATATATGGTTACCCACCACCCCAGCCACGGCCAATGTACGATTGGCGTTATTATTATTAGGAACCCTTATGATTACCCTAGGATCCTGTAATTGATACGATTCTTCAATACGCGTATTCATCATGTAACGCCAGGGGGACGCCCTCCCCCCCCCCCATACTGCCGTTAAATGATGAATACGCGTATCGAGAAATCGTATCAATTATAGGATGCTTGGGCTATTGTAGTTGTTCCTTCATATTTAACTAATTTTCTTTTTTATATACATTTTTTTTATTCTTACTTTTTAACTACGTTTTTTAGTATACATTATATTGAGCCGTTTATTTTGAAAGTAGCCTAAGTCCATTTAGATTTAAATTGAGATATTTAAGGGTTTGCATTTCAATGCAATTAAAAATATACGTACAGGATACCAATGAGTCATCCTGCTTAAGTGTATCTAAAGGAGTTAAATTTACAGTTCTTATTAAAATAATGGCAATTATTAAGTGAATAATTTGCGTTTTCTTACCAAGAATCGAGTTAAGCCACTTTCAATATTAACAACCAGATTCGTTATAAAATTTGAAAGAGCCCAAGTCCATTCGACATAATTTAAAATGCTTCAAATTGGAAAAAACAATACTCAATTTATTTTATATATCTTTACAACACTTCAAAAAAAAATATTTATGAAATTCAGAACATTTTTTAACTACATAAATTATAAAACAATTTACTGCTCATCTATATTTTGTGTATGTGAAAGGGATTTGAAGATGTCACGATTTTTGTTAACTGCATTAATAAAACGTACCGATTAGAGAGAAATTAAGAAATTTTGATTACTATTCGGTCCCCCTAATACATTTATATATTACATCAATTCTACTTTACCTCTATATGTTACTATATTTATACTGTATTTGTTACACATTATTAAAACAAACTGAAAAAACATTTTGGATTATAATATCTCGTATTGAAATGTCTGTTTATCAAACTTCATTAACATTCATAATAGTATGTATACTTCAATTTTTAACACTAATACATTCGTCGCATAAACGGGATAAATTGACCAATGTTGAATAAATTTTTTGTTTTTTACTTAATACCATTCTTAACTTTATCATAGATACCTAATTGTGACCTACAGTTCTACCAGTACCGAAAACAATTTGTTACAGCTTCGTTTATTTATAAATAAAAAAACACGAAAACTATGATAAAAAGAAATATCCTCAGTCCCCAATTTAATTCTTTTTTAATCCAGTGTGCTGCATTATATANAGAAACATCGTAGAGGGGAATTTCCGTTGTACGTTCTTTTAAATGACTCTTAATTTTACAATCACTGACGAGTTGTTTTTTTAAGACTAAGTTTACAACTAGTTGCAATAAATATTTACAGCACCTATCGAGAAATATCGGAGCGGTCTTCATAGGTCCGAAAAAAATTTGTTCTTTTGTAGATTTTAGCATCATGGTAAGCATTATTGCTTTGTACCCAAGAGTCTCGGGTTCAAGTCCCGACAATTGCCAAAAAATTGTTCTGTGTCAAAATCAGCAGAATTTGTCTGCATAGCTGTACTGAACAAGTTCTCAAACAGACTCTGCTCAAAAAGTGTTATGAATTAAAATGTTGCATAATATAAAAATATTTTTTAATTTATTCAAATGCAATTCATTAAATATCTCGAAACAAGAAATATATGACTTAGACCACTGTACCGAGAATGACCCCCATCAGCCTTCGTGGACCAAAACACCAGTAAGAACTACATCCCCTTGCACAGCAACAATTCTTCTCCTCAAAAAAAGGGATTGGAGGTAACGTCAATTAGAAAAGTCGAAACGTATTCTGTTTCCGATCGCCGAATCGTAAGCCACTGACAGAGATAAAAATTGTGAAGCAACCATGAAGAGTTTGAAATATTACATATTTGGTATGAAATACTCTTATTATTCAGGATAAAATGTAAGAAATACTGCGTTCAATGTAAATGGATTTTAGAACTGGCTTCATTCCTGTTATCGAACATATACTTTTTTAATAATTTAAAATAATACGTTTACAAAACGTTTTTATGTTGCAAACAAGTTTTAACATATTCACGGACAAAGGAATGAATAAGTATATTACTGCAAAGCAGTTATCCCCATGGGAACGCATGCCACGCATGTTTTTCAGGCCGAAATAGTAGCAATAAGAAAGAGTGTCAAGAATTACAAATTTCAGTGCAACAATGCCATCTTGACGTCAAGCCATCACGGTCCATCCGCAAACAATGCAAAAAGATACAAATAAGTACACAAAATTCAAGGTGAAAATATCTGCAAATTTTGTATTGAAGTAATTTTTTAACACCCATCGTTTTTTTTCAAAAATTCGATTTTNTTAATCCATATTGATCGAAATATGCGAGCCCGGTTCTGGTCTGGGCTAAGTGAAAAAAATTTTTTTCGAAAATCGAAATTTTGAAAGTGTCAGGACAAATTGGAGGTGCTTACGAGTCATGTACCCAAGTTTCAAGTCGATCGGTCCAATACCCTTCAAAAATAGCGTTGTATTCGATTCGACTCACTTGAGGGGTATTTCACATCACCTTAACCAAGAAGTCCGATAGCTGAGGCTCCGGTCAAGAACTTGCGCTGTCCCACGGGAAGTGATTACCGACGAGGGTCCGGGGAAAGGGTTGACCTCTGATTACAGGGAACCAGCTGACCTTAACCTCCGACACTCGGGGCCCGCTGACCGGTTACAACCTAACCTTGCGACTGGCGCTGGATCCGGAGAGGCCGACGACGGGGCAATTCCTGCAGGCCATGTTCCGGGAGCATGGTGGACGACCAGCCGAGGACCACGTCGGGGCCCGATCACCGCCCGACCCGCTGGGGTTCATGCTGGACGAGGCCCAGGGGCTGCCAGAGTAACTACGGGGAGGGGGCGAACGAGCCTCACGGATCGACAGACGGGAGGAATATACATTATGACGTAGCAAAAATATTTGCTCGTCACAAGGACGTTTAAGACTGGAGCGGGGAGGAGTTCCTCTGGCAATCATTAGAATAAGCATTATGTTTTTTATAAGAATTTAAAATTTGCGATAGATTCTACGTCTTGCCGGCGCCGGTCGCATAGTGCGCGCGTAGAGATCCTCTTTACAGGCTCACGGATAGCATGCGGGGCCCCGAATTCGGAGGTCCTGCTGCCATCAGTCGGCGGCCGCCCTAATTAGGCGGCCTAGTGACCTAATTTAATCCAGGCGAGATGGCAGGTCGGGGCCCGGTAAGAGGTTCCGCTAGGCCCGCCAGGAGGACACCGGAGCCGGAATGTAGGATCTTCCGGCGCATCCGGCATTGCCAGAGGGATCGTCAGCGAGAACACACTCCCGTCAACTCTTCCCGTCCCGCTAGGCGCCGTACCGCATCTCCCGAAAGGCGCCGTACCGCAAGTCCCGAAGGGCGCCGTCCCGCCACGCCTAGGCGAAGCTGCGGAGCCAGGAGTGTCCCGGCCTGAGCGGACATCTTACCGGTGAGCCCGAGCCTGCCCAGGGGGCCTCTTTGACCGCTATCTTTCCCGTAAAACCGTGAGCGGATACCGCGCCGCGATCGCCGCCACTACGTGTCCAACCGGCCGAATGTCACTGTGAGGTCGTTATTTCCATACGTGCCTCCCGAGTGTTTTGGGAGAACTTTCGCCTTTATTGAAGGGCCGTTTTCAAGCCGCGGAAAGCGCGTCGGGTTTTTAATGTAATTTTACGACGGGCGGAGACTCCCACTCGCTCGAATGTATCGCGCCCCGTACCGTTTTATCGCATATTCCCGTAATTGAATAGGAATGCCGTTTTAGGCTGCCAGTGAGCAGGTCGGAGTGGTTGGGAGGTGTAGGGCCGTATCGCGAGCCGGTGCCGAATCCCTTTTGCGCAATTACCGAAGGCACCGGGCTCTTATCGGGGCCCTGGGGGCACAGTAAAGGTCTGTCCGCTAGGGTGTTGTACCCTGTACGAATTCCCACCGGAGAATTCGTCTGTGTAATCGCGCGCCCTATTTTTTTTTCCAATGGTCCCGTTAAGTTTCGATTTTCCCGTTTAAGTTTTTTTTCCGTATCGACTTGGCGTAACGTTCCGCCGATTTTGTAACGCGATACCGTGTAGGGCTCAGACGAAATAAATCTCCCGAAGGGAGGATCTATCGCAGTTCTGTTTCCCGTTATTTTACCGTACCCCGGTTATCGAATCCCGAATCGACTTCTTCTCGCTCCCGCTTCCCGGCGTACGAACCCCCCAGCTCTTCCGTGCCGCGAAGGGTCTAAGGTCCTCGCGGGGCTGGGTAGCCGGCCGGATACGGCCAG
>NW_019395291.1:0-15277 GCF_000612105.2 Orussus abietinus | reverse complement strand
TCTGAATGAAAAACCCACCCGATTTTGGGAAAAATGGCTCAAGATCGACAACAAATTACCAGCAAATGATAGAGAAACGGTGTTAAAGCTAGTAAGAGAAAATCTTATAAAGAAGGGAAAGAAGCGAGCCGAAAGGTTCAATAAGACGCATAAACTTACAAGCTTTACCGAAGGTGACCCGGTATTAGTCAAAGCATGCAATGTGTCAAATCCGACAAACAAGTTGATAGCCAAATTCTTAGCGATCTACGAAGGGCCATATATAATCAAAAAAGCTATAGGACCAGCGACGTTCATTTTAATGCATCCAGAAACAAAGAAAGAAAGGGGCATGTTTCATAGCGTCCATTTGAAGCCGTATCTACCACCGATGGAAACAAGCCTTGACCCACATGCGTTAGATATTAATAACGACCTGGACACTAATAATGAACAAAGTGAGGAAACCGAATAGGAGCAACGGCCTGTTAGTAGGCAATGGTTAAGGACACGAAATCAAAATCGGGCAAATCATAACACCCTGTCCACCTCTCCAGGGACCAGCAACCCCTAGGTGAGAAGTGAGGTAAGACGTATGAAATCTGGCGAACTCTTGGAACGAAACCAAATTCGAATCAGTCGATCATCGATCGAAGTAGCAGAGATAGTGGCAGCAGAAGTGAAAAGAAGTGAAGAAAGAGGAAGAAAAATGTCCAGGAGAACAAACAGTGAGTAATAAACAAG
This sequence comes from Orussus abietinus, assembly GCF_000612105.2. NCBI lineage: Eukaryota > Metazoa > Arthropoda > Insecta > Hymenoptera > Orussidae > Orussus > Orussus abietinus. Next base: position 14,554 of record NW_019395291.1, on the reverse strand, counting down.
AAAGAAAAGAAAAAGAAAAGAATAGAAACCAGATAAATTAACACTAACAACTGTTAACAGTCCAAAGCTCCCGTCCATACGAAGGGAGGACGCTTCCAGTCATCCCGGTAGACTCGCTGGAGCGCCCTGCGGTGCATGTGGTGCGCGTCCGCGACCCATTGCATATGGGTGCAACTCGTAGCCTACCAAGGACAACTGAGAAGAATGCAGCCCTGGCTCAACCCGGAGATGCCCTGCCAACAAGAAACGAGCCAGGTCTGGGAAGCGGGATGTCCGGCTGTCCAGAGGATAGAAAGAGGCTGGCTGAGGGTGATAATCACTCGAGCGGAGGACCTCAGCATCTACGCCGTGGGTTGGGGGAAATACACGAAAGCCCTACCGGACGACCTCCGACCATTACCAGCAGCCGTAGCCACAATTCCAATCCAGGCAATATCGGTCGGGCTGGAGAAAATAGAGCCGAGGTACCAGGAATGGGAGGAGGACGATATAGAGTGGTTGTGCGGGACCCTCGCCCGAGGGACCTGGGGGATGTACGTTACCGAGTCGAACGTCTTCTATAACACAGCAGTAGTGGAGCTATGGGGGAGGGAGCGCACTGTCAATGAGCATTTAGTTCGGAGCGGATGCGCTAGGAAGGGATTGGGTCCGCAGGAAATAAACTTTAGAAAAAAGAAGAAGAAAAAATTAACTTAATCTATATAACTCGGAACCAAGTGTTCAGTTACTAACCTTCATTCTAGTTTCCTGTTACGAGGCTACCCGATTTTCCTCAAAATAGAGAGGCACGCATTCTATTAAGTATGAGTCAGTTACCGGAAGATAAATATAGAACCCAAAGCAACGACAGTATCGTCCGATTAAATCGAAAAAAATAACAACGAGTAAAACAATCATCGAGGAATGTTTTGGCTTATTCGCACGCACTCCGCATCGAACTGCACTCTGGACCAAAACACGGACCTACTCTTCCGTCAACATAGTGATTACCTCAGCATTTCCGATCAAACTTCTAACAACAAAATCCAGAAACAAAGAAACGGGCTCCTGTCAGGGGCATCTCAAGGATAAGATCTCGTATAAAAGCGGTACCAAAAAGCAGCCGTCAGTAGTATAGAAGAGTTTAAAACAGCGTACAGAGCAGTCTCAGTAGCGACGCTGGAGCTTTCTGAAGAGCTGACCCTACCGTAGTAGCAGTTGTGCGCTTCGGTACTCCAATATCCACGAGCCAGCAGTGAAAAGAACGACGGCGCTGCGAATTCCGGACCAGCGGGAGAATCTTAGGAAGTTCCAACCCTAGGGCACGCCCCGGTTTGAAGGCGTTCACGTGCAGTTCATCGCAACCGGCAAGACGTAAGAGAGACCTCACCGGAAGTAAAGGCCTCTGCGAAACCAAGGTACACGTCCTCTTCGAAGAGTTCCACTCTTCCACTCTTTTACTCTTTTATCACTCTATTTCGAACCCTATTCCAAATTACTAACCCGCAATAGAATTCGGTATCTACTTTCCGGTAACAACTATCAAATTCTAACTCTTCAAGTATGAATCGCAACTCATTAGTCGCCCTTGCTGAGTAAGGCAAAGCGCACCTTGCAAGCAAAGAATCCTCGTCAGCATTCCGCAATTGATACGCGGACGTATCTCGATTACACTTCCGCGAGGCGCTAGCGCGCGGCCTACAGCGTCCTTGTCTCGACTCGCGACGATCTGCTTAGCGCAGCACATATTTGCACACCTAACCCCCATGGACATTGTACCCCTTACATCATAAATAGAACTGTTTCATTCAATACAAAACAACGACTTGATTCCCACGAAAGCTTAAAATCCTCCTGTGTCCTCACTGCAACTTCCCAATACCCTTTGAGGATCAAAAAAACCTATCGGTCCCACCAAAGAAGTCGACCTAGCCGCTCGGGTTATCCTCTCCATATCTCTCAAATAATAAACTGGTTACATGTGCGTACGAGTTAATGTCTCTACAAACAGTATGCCGCTCCGAGGAATGTACAAAATTCCCCCGGCCTCGCTAGCCACTCGGCCGCCACGTAACAAAAGCTACGCTTAAACAAAGGTAGCTATACATTTTTTGTGAACGGGGATCGCTTGATTTACCCGCCTCGGTGCGAACACACTAGCTCGCAATTCTATCACTGGTCGGATGTCGACTCCACGACCATTTGTTTATAACATTTCTCGAAATAGTTCATTCTCAAGATCGGCGACTAGGGCGTTCGCTTACAACTCTAATAACGAGACTAACCCTAAAATTTCAGCGTCGCCGGTCCACTCGTTTAGAAAAGCCAGGGTCGTAAATCATCGGACCCTGTCATTTATTTTTGCCTTTCTGAGGCCTATTGTTTTCGCACGTGCGGTAAATTCATTCTATTAGTAACGCTGGTAACGAATCCGTTTTCAGATTGTAGTATTTCGCAATGGTTTGCGAGAAAATCGCATCGGAATGTCTGGATGCACTGGTTGCATGATCGAAGCATCTAGTTAACCTTGAGCGGCACGTGCCGTCCCCCTTCGGGCCCGATTGCATCAGCTCGTGCCTATTCGACAGCTTTCATTTATGGGATTGTTATCTCCTTTATTAACAATCGTAGATTGTTGGAAATGGTCGGGTTTTGTAGATCGCGGCTTTGTTAACTGTCTCACCTCTTGTGGACGTTGGCGGCGCATTCCCCGATTTATTATTAACAAAAAACGTTATTGTTCGGCTATAAATGCCGTAAACTCGACGTCTTAATCTCTATCGCTCGCTAATAAATTATAGGGTATTACTAAACGCGAATTCACGCTACCTAACCCTTTAAACAACCGTTAAATAAGCAATTAACAATGGGCCTTTCGTATGTACCCACCGATAAGCAACTTCATCCCGCAAGAGCTCAGGGGTTCGGGATTTTCCTGTTAGCGGCAGTATCTCCCGGACGCGGTGCTCGCGGCTACACGCGTTGGTGCTGTAGCGCTCTTCATACCTGGAAGGTTCGCCGTTAGATGACGTTATCATCGCTCCCGCCTGCGAGCGGCCGCGGCTGATGCGCGCGCAGCGACTCGGGCCTTTAAATTGTCTCGGCGCCACGTGGTCTCTCGCCACGCGGGGCCGGCTCCCCCTTCCCTGCCGGCGCGTTCCCATACGCTGAGGCGCGCTGCCTCGCTTGTCGGATGAGTAAGCCTCGACCTTCGGACCGTGATTCACGATGGCCGGCTAGACTCACTCTCATTAATCGGCCGCTTATGAATGGCGCCGGGGACCACGTGCTGTACTCCCCGCCGCGCGGCTTACTTCGTTTACTATTTTACGGTCTAGAATCGACTCTCGCGGCTCTATCCGCGGACCGACAAGCCGTTTAGCTAACCTGATAATTTCGCGACGCGCTCCCAGCGGATTACGCGCCCGACACAATAATTTGGATCCTTTTATAAATATGCGTGTTCCCAGCGGAACCCTCGTCTAATCCTACGATTTGCTTTTCTTTCAATGTGACGCGTCCACCGCGGAATCGACATCTATTATCCGCGTACAATTTGTGTATGATCCGCGCACCTCGGTATTTCAATCTTCGAGGCCTTTAACAAGCATAATTTCCCCTTACGTTAATGGACTCCCCTTATACTTAAAGGAAGTAAATAGGGTCTGACATACACATATATATTGAAGATATAAGACATATTTTTATTGATAAAGCTTTAAACGACAAAATCTCATAATACAAGCTTCCCCATTAAGGAGGTCTTGGGCGCTCCTCTGGCCAGTCTGGCAGCTCGCCATCGTCCTCGCTGCATTGATCCAACAGAGCCCTGGCTAGATCCTCGATTGCCCCTTCCTCAGGGGACCATCACCCTGGCGTGTGACCCGGCGACCTCAGGTCCCGGCACCCGGCGGCGCCTAGCTCCCTCGGATATGCTGCCGGTTGCAAGGTTAGGTTAGGTTAGGTCAGGTCCCCCTCGTGCTCACTACCTTGGCGTGGTGAGGGGGCTTGCATGCTACAGTGATAACAGCGGCTATACCGGCGGAGGGCCCCGGCCCTCCGGCAGGTGCTACCATGCCGGGCAGACGCCGGGGGAGTAGCCAGACTAAAAGTGAGCGCCCACACAATCTCCTCTTTTCTCTTCCTGTATCTTTTCTCCTTTTACTCTCTCCACTTTTGTTCTCTCTTCTTCCTCTTCCTTTTCTTTTCTCTTCTTCCTCTTCCTTTTCTTTTCTCTTCTTCCTCTTCCTTCTTCTTTCCTTCTTCTTCTTCTTTCTTCTTCTTTCTTCTTCTTTCGTCTTTCGTCTTTCGTCTTTCGTCTTTCGTCTTTCGTCTTTCGTCTTTCGTCTTTCNCTCTGCTCATTCTTCTTTCCTCATTTCCTTGTGGGCTGGGTGCCTCAACCCTCTTTGGGGCCGAGACGTGAGGACCCCGCGAGCCTTCTGGATACCAAACTCGGGGCCTTTCGCCGGTAGCTCCTGGCCGAGGTGCGACTGGAGTCCGGAATGGCGGGTGGCCCGAAGAAGGCGGGAGGAAAGAGCGGCGTCAGTCTCCACCAGGCCCGGCAGCCGACAACGAGCGGGAGCGCTGTCGGTGCAAAAGCTACCGAGACGGATGTACCGGCACCGAAGAAGGCGAAAGACCCCACCAGAAAGAAGAGAGGCAAGGGTGAGGGGAAAAAAAGGGCGCCGTGAAGGGCAGCACCTCAGCCGCACCGCAGGCCGATCCTCCGGCGGGGAGATGGACCACCCCCCCCTGGGGTAAACCCTGACGTCCCCTGGTCACAGGTGGTCGGACGGAGGGCCAGGAAGGACCGACAGGGGGGCACCTCCGCGCCATCCGAGGCCGTGCCGTCCACCTCTCAGGGGGCGACCCTTGAGAAGAAAGGAAAAAGCGGGCAGAAGCCCAGGGTCCGCCCCCCAAGGGTGCCGAAAACGACCGCGGTGACGGTGACCGTTACCGAGGGCTCGGCCACCATGATCGGGGAGGCGATGGCGAGGGCCAGAGCGTGGCTATAGGTGGAGGACCTCGGGATCGAGGGTGGCCTCAAGGTGCGAAGGGACATAACCGGTGCTTTCGTTCTCGAGGCCCGAGAGCGCCGGAAAGGCGCAAAAGCTCGAAGAGGGTCTCAGGACCCTCTTCGCAGTGGGCGACGTGCGAGCGGCCCGCCCGATAAAAACGGTGGAGCTTCGGGTGCGGGGGCTCGAGGACTCCGTCGCTCCCGAGGAGGTCGCGGAGGCTGTCGCTCGGGCGGGTGGCTGTACGCAAGGGGATGTGAGGGTCGGAGACATCCGACGGTTTGGGGACCGTCTGGGTCCGCTGTCCCGCTTCTGCCGCCAAGAAACTGGCGTTCGAGGGGAAGTTCAGGGTGGGGTGGGCCTCCGCGAAAGTGGAGGTCCTGGCCGTGCGCCCGCTGCAGTGTTTCCGCTGCCGGGAGTCGGGACACGTCAGGCAGCGGTGCACGAATCCGGTCGAACGCAGCAGCAAGTGCTTCGTCTGCGGGGCGGCCGGGCACCGGGGGAGCAAGTGCGAGGCGCCGCCCAACTGCCCGTTGTGTGCGAACCTGGGGCGGCCAGCCTCGCACAGGCTGGGGAGCAAAGGTTGCGCTCCCCCCCCCCCCGCCCAAGAGACGGAAGGAGACCCAGACGGCTCCCCCCAGCAAAGGGGGGAAGAAAACGCCGGCGGCACCATCCGCCGAGGGACGCGAACATCTGGAGGAGGCCATGGTCCTCCTGCAGATGAACCTGAACCATTCCCGCGGAGCGCAGGACCTTATGGGTCTACGCTCTGTTGGAGATGGGAGCGGAACTGGCCATCGCGGCAGGGCCCTACCGTGTCTCCGATACCCCAAACTGGGTGGGGGACGCATACGGGCTCGTTGCCATCGTGCGGGGCGGACGGTCGCGGTCCACATCTCTCGCGCTGATCGAGCACAGCAGGGGATTCGTGGCCGTGGACAGGGACGGTACAGCGGCGGTTGGGGTGTACGCTTCTCCCAACCGCCCGCTCATCGACCTGGAGGAGCGGTTGGACGCGATCGGGAGATGCATAGTCTCCCGATGCCGCCCGCGTCCGCTGCTCGTCCTGGGGGATTTCAATGCCCACGCGACGGCGTGGGGCTCCCCCAGGACAAATCCCAGGGGCGTTGCTGTCCTGGACTGTGTTTCGGGACTCGGCCTCGTTCTCCTAAATCAAGAGTCGAGGAGCACGTGTGTCCGGGCACTGGGAGAGTCCATAGTGGACCTCTCCTGGGCCTCGCCAGCCGCCGGACGCCGTGTCTTCGGGTGGAGGTTTGCCCAAGAGATGGAGACCCTCTCCGATCACAGATACATCATGATCGAGGTCTCTTCTCCTCGAGCCCTCGCACGGGGGGCGACACCCCTCCCGTGCCCAGGAAGCTCCGCACAGCCGCGATGGTGGGTGAAGAAGCTCGACCGGGACGCTCTCGCGGCCGCCGTTTCCGTCATCGCCTGGCCGGGGGCGGGCCGGGCGATGCCTGCCGTCGTGGACGTCGGGTGGGGAGGCGGTCGCGCTCCGGAGGGCGATGACGCAAACATGCGACTTCGCAATACCCCGGGTGCGGCCGTATCCTCAGCGGCGTGTGGCGTACTGGTGGTCTGAGATCGCGGGCCTGCGCGCTGCGTGCGTGCGCGCGCGCCGCCGGAACGCCCGCTCGCGCCGTCGGCGGCGGTGGGACGAGGAGGAGACGTCGAGCCTCTAGGCGCCATACCGCGACGCGGCCATTGCCGCGGCCAAGGCCCGGGCCTGGGAGGAACTCCTGGGCGAACTCGAGCGCGATCCGTGGAGGCGGCCCTATAAAGTGGTGCTGGGCAAACTTCGCCCATGCCCCCCCCCCCCCCCCGATCACGGAGACGCTGGACCCCCAGTTGGTGGGGCGGGTCGTCGACGGGCTCTTCTCCCGCAGTGGAGAGCACCACCCGCCCCGGATCCGGTGGACCCGCCCATCTGGTCCGCCGAGCTGGGGGTCCGGGAAGAGGAGCTCGCCTGAGCCGTCCGGAGACTCGCGGCACGGAACACCGCTCCGGGCCCGGACGGAGTCCCGGGAAAGGCCTGGGTCTTGGCCGCGAGTGAGCTCGGCCCCCGGCTCGTAAGGCTCTTCAACGCCTGCCTCGAGTCGGGCCGATTACCGCACGAGTGGAGGACGGGGCGCCTGGTCTTCCTCAGGAAGGACGACAGGCCCGCGGACTCCCCCTCGGACTCGGTCGCCAACCGGGGCGGGGTGGCGTTGGCCGTCTCTCTGTACGTGACCAACGCCTTAAACACCCCGCCCTAGGCTGCGATTGCGAGGGGCCTGGAGCACCACCGGGTTCCCGCGTATCTGCAGTCGGTGATACGAGCCTATCTCCGGGACAGAGAGGTCGTCTATACAGATCGGGATGGTAACGAGCAACGGAGAGGGGTCGTGTGTGGCGTCCCGCAGTGGTCGGTCCTCGGACCCAATCTGTAGGGCGTCGCGTACGACGGGGTCCTGCGGGTCGCCCTCCCCCCCGGCGCGTGGATCGTCTGTTACGCGGACGATATCCTCGTGGTCGTCGGGGGGAGGACTGGGGGAGGGCCGGGCGGCTGGCCGAGCTCGCCGTGGCCCGCGTCGTCGCTGCCATCCGGGAGCTGGGCGGGCCCGAAGTGAAACATTCGTACGCGGGGAGCCCGACAAGTTCGGTACTGCGGTTAGCAACCCTTTAAATTGTTCAGAATAAAGATTAGTCACTTATAGAATCGGGTGGAGGCCATAAAGTGACGAAAATGATAGACCACGAAAGTATTATACGCGCATACATCGTTGGATATTTTTGAAAGTTTATTTACTGATACTTTTATCTAATATATTAACAAGTCAAAGTTATAGGAACGGTTATTAATCGAGCTGTATTTGTACTTGTCTTTCGGTAACTGATTTCACTACTTTAAAAGGCCATCGGTACACCGGTCAAATTGTCTAAACTTGTCCGCAACGGTTGATTTCATAACTTTAGTAGGTTGAACATGAAAAATAATTTTTTGGTCATTTTTTTTTTAAATTAAGTGATTACTACTGCTACTTCAGAAGGTTTGTTCTACTTTCTTTCCTTTAATTAATAATAAGATAGTGGCTACTGATTCTTTGTAGGAATGTTCGTAGTGATTCCAGAAGGTGAAATGACATCAGGCAATGAACTTGTCTTTTTTTTTTTACACCAAAGGTGTTTTTGGGGGGATTTCTTTTCTTTTTGTAAAGATATATATACATACACGTTTCTTTTTATTAAATAGCATAACAGAAATTATGATAAGTACTACACTACAAGAAATAGTTCAACGACAAGTAGTGGATCGAAAGAAGTAATTTTTACTGTACCATAAGTATTGGAATACGAGAACCAAATGACATTACGAAAGGTTTTACACATTATCGTAATGCAAGAAAGTTGGTTAATAAAGTTAGTAATAAACTTAATAAAGATACAGTTTTCTTTCTTTATGATAATGTGAGAAACTTTTTGGAATGTCATTTGCCTCTCGTATTCTAATACTTACGGTACAGTAGGAATTACTTTTTTTGCTCCACTACTTATCGTTGAATTATTTCTTGTAGACGGGTACTTATAATAGAATAATAATATTCCTCATAATATAGTAATTTATTCCGGAGAAAATATAAAAATGACTTATAGTTTCGTACTTATCATAGAATAAAAATGATTTCTTTATCTAAATAGTTCTAACAGCTAGTATCCTACGTTCTGCTATTTGTTACTTATTTGACCTTTCATATAAAGCAAATGATTTGCATGCTGTAATAAGTACTAAGGTATGAGAAATAACTGTACGATATGTTGTGGATTATGAGATAAGAAATAATTTTTACTTTACAATAATTATTACACTGCAAGAAGTAAATGGCACTACGAAAAGTTTTTGACATTATCGTAATGTAAGAAAATTGGTAAATAGGGTAAACAAATTTAATAAAGATACAGCTTTAGTATTAACACTATGCCGTCCGCGCGTCTAATCTAGATTTTTTGGTGTCGTGCCGGTGCAACTGACTTACATAATTTCGTGGCACCAACGTGGAGCCCCGGCACTTACCCGAAAGTTTTTGCATGGCACAAAAGTGGGGCCACCGGACGTCATAGTGTTAACGTCACGATAATGTCAGAAACTTTTTGTAACGCCATTTCCTTCTCGCAGTGTAATAATTATTATACAGTAAAAAATACAATTATTTCTCATAGAGTAATACTTATCACAGAATAGAAATAATTTGCATTATATGAATTGTCAATTAAGTAGCATATAGCAGAACGTAGGCTACTAGCTGTTATAGCAATTTATATAAGGAAATTAATTCTATTCTGCAATAAGTATGGAACTATGAGAAATTTTAATATCTTCTCCGGAATAAATTACTGTACTATGAGGAATATTATTATTCTATGATAAGCACCAGTCTACGTGAAATAATTCAATGATTAGTAGTGGAACGAAGGAAAAAATTTTTACTGTACCATAAGTATTAGAATATGAGAAGCAGATGACATCACAAAACGTATTACACTACAAGAAGTAAATGTCACTATGAAAAGTTTCTCACATTATTGTAAGGTAAGAAAACTATGTCATTATGAAATTCATTATTAATTTTATTAACTAACTTTCTTACATTACGAAAATGAAAGAAATCCATCCTAGTAACATTTACTTCTCGCATTGTAATAATTACACTACAATACAGTAAACATTATTTCTTCTATTCCACTACTTATCGTACAATTATTTCTCATATTGTAATACTTATCATTGAATAAAAAGTAGTAAATTATGCTATACGATGAGGAATATTATTATTCAATGATAAGTTGTTACGGGGCGGCCGAGCGGATGCGAGGCCGGGGTAATTCGGATGGAGTTATAACTTCAATATTCAATATAATAATATTTGGAACCTTCTTAGCTCTTTCTTCATGTACGTCGCTGTTCTCTTGTCTATCACGGAGGTGAAATTAACGATGTCACTCACAGCTGTTTCCTGTATAGTTGAAATTGTGGTACTGTAAATATAATGGAAATGACGGTATTATTCAATGTATCCACAATTCATAAGACCGCTTTTGCTGCATTCTGTATTACTTTATTTATTTAAATGATTACTTTGTTGTGTTCGTTTCAATCGGTAATAGAAATTTATTCTATTGGTTTACGTGTAATGTATGACTCCTAAAGTTGCTCCAATATAAAGAGATATGCATCTTTGGCGTTTCTAGGCCATGATTTCTTTCCAATATTTTCATCGTTGGTATGAATCCATGCAGAAGCACTATCCCTTAACATACTTGTGCAATGTCCCTTATATAAATTGTAACCATGATGAAATACGGCACTAACAACTTTATATTTTTTATTGCAAACTGTAATAACAGTACTCGGAACAGCTTTGATAGTACAGTGAACGTTCACTCCTGGTTCATTTTTTCCTTGTGGGGTCATTAAAGCAAGCCGGAGTACAAGTACACGATTACACTCTATTATATTGACTTGTGTAAGTCTATTTTCAGTTTTACAGTTATCACATATTCTATCAATAACCAACCATTCGGAGAAACAATGCTCTATCAACTCCTGAAGAGTAAATGTTCTTGTTGCTTCGTTTAGGAGTACTAATGAAAAGATATAATTTGGCTGTGGTACAAAAGTTGTAGTGTATTCACAGGTTCAGCAAGATATTTTTGTTACAACGTAATGCTGAGTCACAATTCTAATATCATTCGACATGGTACAGAGAGATGTAATAAATTCAGATGCATCTTGCTGTATACTTTGACAAAATTGAATTCCTGCAAAGCGTCTTACAGAGGTCGACGGAAGACATTGCTTCTTCTGCGTATAGGCTTCGAGTAACATTACTAAAGCATTTTTATCTTTCTGGCTGATAAGTTGTTTCCTAATTGATTTGCTATTAAATAAACGTTGAATTACAGCATTCGCGTAAGACGAAACACCATCGGTATTTTGAAACCCGTTGATAAACCAAGTTCCTTTCGTAAGATTAATTTCCTTTGGCAGTTGACAATTTACTACATGGTTACTTATTGCCCAAGCTGCATCGCGTACTTTGAGCCCACGACTCTTCGAAATATTTATCAGAGAAAGATCGGGACGATATTGTTTTCGTAGTCTGTTATATTCAATTATAGCTAATTCATTGGCTTGAACAGAGTGCGGATCGTAATTAATTAAATGCAGACCGTTAAGTGTCGTTACTCTTGACAAAGCAACATAAGCTTGTCCACAACTAAATATGGAATTGCCTACATCTATAACAGCGTTTTTTAAGCTCAACCCTTGACTTTTGTGAATAGTAATGCCGTAGCTGAGGCATAGGGGAAACTGTTTTCGAATAACATATGCTCTATCCATTACTTCAAATTTAACACTTACACGTTCAATTTCGTGCACTGATCCATTTAATAAAGCTATCTTTATTTTATCTACACTACTGTCATCAAGAGAGCGAGAACAGGAAACGATTGTTCCTATTGTACCATTAACAAGTCCCAACGTTACGTCAATATTACGTCTGATCATAACTCTTGCTCCAACTTTAACGGTAATTACTTTTGCCAAACCAGCCGTTCTAGTAGTATCCTCCTCATCTTTGTCTAATATCTTAGACACACGTTTCTTAAAATAAGGATCACAGTCTACAGAATCAAGCGCTGTTAATTTTATTTCTTCAGCCGGTATTCGATGTAACATAGCATCGTTTAGAACCTGACACATTCGAGTAGTGGGAAATAAGGAAGCAGTATCGAGTGGTAATTTATCTATGTAATCACATAATTCTCGAACTCTACCATTGCATTCTGCAGAATTGAAATTAATTTTCCTGGATTCCAACATTTGGGAATCTTCAGCACATACAAGTCCAATGCGTATTCTCGAAAGCAAGTCACGGTAAGAAACGTCATTTTTTTGACGCATATTAATCGTTAATTCATCGTATTGAAATAAAGTAGCCCAAGCATGGACAGATCCTAACGCGCCTAATAATTTCTCAGCATTCCGTTTGGATAATTTTATAAATGCTGGCTCTTCATGTACAGGCGGTAGTTGAAGTAAATCTCCAAACAGAATAATATGCTTTTTACCAAACCAACCGTCATGAACATGTAATGTACTAAATATTTCTGTCAACCGAAAATGTATGTACATTAAAGTCACGTTTGATATCATAGATACTTCATCGATAACAATTAACGCAACATTCTTTAATTGTTCCCGCAATGTCTTTAAAACTGTATCAGATAGCTCTGTGTACTTGGGTGTCCTTCCGTGTTCAACTGGTAGTTGGAATAGCCTATGTATCGTTAAACCGTCTATATTAAATGCTGCTATTCCCGTAGGTGCTGTTACAGCCGTGTCTTTATTGAGCGTCTGTTTCATCCAACACCTAATGGTTTTTATTAGAAAACTCTTACCAATACCGCCTTTGCCTAATAATTTCTCAGCATTCCGTTTGGATAATTTTATAAATGCTGGCTCTTCATATACAGGCGGTAGTTGAAGTAAATCTCCAAACAGAATAATATGCTTTTTACCAAACCAACCGTCATGAACATGTAATGTACTAAATATTTCTGTCAACCGAAAATGTATGTGCATTAAAGTCACGTTTGATATCATAGATACTTAATCGATAACAATTAACGCAACATTCTTTAATTGTCCCGCAATGTCTTTAAAACTGTATCAGATAGCTTTGTGTACTTGGGTGTCCTTCCGTGTTCAACTGGTAGTTGGAATAGTCTATGTATCGTTAAACCGTCTATATTAACCCTTTGCGGTCGCATTTTCCCAAGATCAAGAGAATTTTGGTGGCTGAGAGTAGACATACGACCGCAAAGGGTTAAATGCTGCTATTCCCGTAAGTGCTGTTACAGCCGTGTCTTTATTGAGCGTCTGTTTCATCCATCACCTAATGGTTTTTATTTGAAAACTCTTACCAGCACCGCCTTCTCCACTTACGTATAATCGAAGTATTTCATCTTTTGAATTTTCAGCTTTAGTAACTTTGTCAAATATCCTCTTTTGGTCATCATTTAGTTCTGTAATCATGTGCGTAATATCAACTACATCTTGTTGATTGCCAATATGTTGAAAATCTTTCATTGCTTCCCCTGCTTCTACAGGATCACATCCTAAAGGAATGTTCTCTGATTTGTCATCAACGTCTGTTTTTTCCTCAATTTCTTTTATTTGATTTTCTATCAATAATTTGCCATATTCCATAGCCTTTTGTATTTCGTCTAAACGCTCATGGTATTCCATAGCTTCTTTAAGTTGCGTCTACACCATTATAAACGATTCCGCGTATGTATTGCAATTATTTTTGAGTTCCTCGATATCCTTCCAAGGTTGAAATAAGAACAATAATGCAAAGAAATAATTCTCTGGTTTCGTATTAACATTATTTTTATAGTAGTTAATCAGATATCCACGCTTTCTCCTTTTAATGTACAAATTATTAGCGAATTGAAAATGTTCCACATTTTTCCCCTTAGGTTTTTTTAGCGACAATGTCATACCATTTAGCGAAATCGTATAAACTTAGGTGACTTAACTTCTCAGGCCTTTTTTGATAATGATCAATTAAACTGTCGTAAAAAATATCAGTCGATTCAGGAATCATGTTTTCCAGTTCTTTGCGTGGTCTTACCTTTTTATTTCTAAAGATAATAACATCTAACCATCTAATTGTTGTTCTTGGATCGGTACCATGTAGCGGATGTCCTAGAAGAGGACCTGCGGCTTCAAGAGCACCACATTCTCTATTGCTTAATATACGAAGAGCAATATTCCAAAGATGACCGATTAATGATTTCGTGGAATTTATTTGTTCAAAAGTTTCAAGAGCGTAGCTTTTTTCAGATTTTGAGATATACTTGGTACAAAATACCAGTTCAACAATGTAGTTTTCTCGCCAACGAATTGTATGTCCATATTGCCTTCCCAAGCAGTGAGTACAGCAGGGTTATAGTCGTTAATGTTTGTTTCCTGTTCACTACATGGAAGATCGTACAATCTGATTTTAGCTTTTAATTTTCGTGTACCTACTACAGAGACAGCCACATCAAGAAACTCGGTAGAGTTTCGAGCCAAATATATTTTTGAGCGAGAAACTCGTAGCGTTGAGCGATGCGAGAAACGCGCCGTGCGCGTTGAGTTCGAGCGACACGCTACAGAGTTATATACAGTAAGGATCAGGATTTCGGGAGTGGGGGAAATGAAAATATAATTTCTTCTTTGCTACAGATAAAGAAATAAACTTTCGATCAACTCAAAAAATTCAGTAAAAAATCAGGAATTTATTAAAATTTACCCGACTCTGATTGCTGCTATGTACGTAAAGATATGGCACGATAAAGTTTTCACCACTCTCAAAATCGTTGTTCTCATATCGTCATCGTCGTCCCTCCAGTCACGAACTACCATTTTCGCACTCACGTGATAGGTCAACCCTCATACGACTTTTTGTACGACATTCGATGGCGCCCCTCGCGGAATGATAATGAACTG
>NW_019395290.1:0-10093 GCF_000612105.2 Orussus abietinus | reverse complement strand
AAAGAAGGGCGGTATAACTAATTTTTTTATTTGTGTTTTCATCAAGACCATCACCCACGCGGAGCATCCACCCTCAAATGTCGGTACGGGGACTTCCTCGCCGGTTGGATTTAGCCGCGGCATCGACGAATCTTCGCCGCCCTCGTCCTCGATGTCAAGCACCTCCGACTCGTCGTTTTCGACCATTATAGTTTCGTTCAGATTAAATAAGAGTAAAATAATAAATATCAACTTAATTAGTATCATGATGATATCCTTCATTTCGCCTTAATAAACCTATCCTGGGCGCGCCGCATTATGGGGCAGCGTACTCGTTGTCAGCTGCTACAGCGTATGACGGACGAGTCGGCCATCTTTGCATTCGGATGATAAGACGCTCGCGTAGCCCTCCTACCTCGTAATGGCCGCTCTCGCTAGTAGTGATATGCGGAGCCTTAAATCGCCTCCGACTCTTTCATTCATTCATGCGTAAGACGCTCGCGTACGACCGACCCTCCTACTTTGTAATGGCCGTTCTTACTACGGAGGAATTTCATTCAGGTGATAAGACGCTCGCGTACGCTCACCCCTCCTATTTCGTAATGGCCGCCCTCGCTATCGGCAGCACCCGTGCCTCGATGGCATGGCCGCTCTCGCTATCAGCGATACGCGGGGCCCTGTACATGCCTCTCTCTCTAGCGAGACTCTCTCACTCTTTCGCGTCTCGCGCTCTAGCGTACCCCACCACTCTCGGCACTATGGTAAATGAGAGGAGTGGAGTATGTGACGTAACGCGACGTCACAGGCATACACCCCTCTCTCTCTCGGGAGATAGTCTTTCTCTCTCTCGCATTCGCGACTCGCGCTCTAGCGTACCCCCACCACTCTTGGCACTATGGTAAATGAGAGGAGTGGGGGTACGTGACGTAACGCGACGTCACAGGCATACACCCGTCTCTCTCTCGGGAGATAGTCTTTCTCTCTCTTACTCGCGGCACGCGCTCTAGCGTACCCCCTCTACCGTCCTATACATCCCTCTCTCTCGGAAGATCGTCTTTCTCTCTCTCTCACTCGCGGCTCGCGCTCCAGTGTACCCCCTCTACCGTCCTATACATCCCTTTCTCTCACGAGATCATCTTTCTCTCTCTCTCGCATTCGCGACCCGCGCTCTAGCGTACCCCCATCACTCTTGGCACTATGGTAAATGAGAGTAGTGGGGGTACGTGACCTAACGTGACGTCACAGGCTGACTCGGCGCCGGTGACGTCATTTGTTTAGTCTACCCATAGTGGTTCCAATACTACTTATTCCACTGCATTAGAAACTCTCTCCGAGGCTGACCGAAAGGCTGCAAGAGCGTTTATCTCCTCCTACCTCAGCACGGACGCGGAAGACAAGCAGAATCGAAAAAATCGTAAGCGAAAGATACTCGAATCGGACAGCGATACGGACGAACGGAGTCATTGTATGCCTGCGATGAAGCTGCCTGCGCCACCGGCGGTGCCGTGTTCGCTAACGGAGGAACCACCTTCCGGTTTTTATAAGAACCGTAAGCTCATCAAATTCGTATTTATCGCATCGTCACTGCTACTTACGTTTATCTAACGACAACTTGGAATGTGTCTTATCGTCTAGAATTGGTAAGGACGCAAACAGTGGGAGCTACTGATTCGTGCAGACAGATTGTGAGGAATTGCTTCTCACAGTGTAAGTCGCGTTTCTTCTTTCCATCGTGACTTGAGGATTTCAGTTCAGCCATGTAATTCGAATGCATTTAATTGCAGTAAAGCGAAATGGAGTACAGAACGGAAGGAGCCAGAGCCACCGCGAAACGCCGGACAGAAGACACACATCGATAGAGACGGCCGATGCCGGTAAGAACGGGGACCGCGTGTGCGTCATTGAGAGTAAGCTCGCGACATACGTTTTCACAATGATGACGCTTGCAATTTGGTTCGAATTACACATTAAGCTCACTGTACTTACAGGACGACTCGGCGAAATAAGCAGGGATATTCTGGTACTGAACCAGAACGTCAACAGAGCCCTGGAGTTTCTGGAAATCTTGGTGCAACAAAATTCTTGTCAGAATACGGTGGAGCACGAGCAGCGGCCTTACAGACACATAGAAGCTCTGTTTCCACTGGCAGCTGAGGGCGACGTGCAAAAAATGGAACGGCGACTTGAGGACGAAGGCGAAAGAGATATCGTGGTGAGTAAGATATGATCATGGAGACATATCGGTACAGACGCTACCCGACGAATGTAATGGACGTTACACGAGAAGTGAAAAGGAATTTATAGCATCCATTCTTCTCATTTGCAGGATGCATATTTACGGTCCATTGGAGGCAGCACGGCTGAGATCCGTCTGAGGAAGATGCTGCGGGTCACTTTTACCGATGCAATTGCCACGCAATTCAGCTGGGAAGGATGAAAAGGAAAAGCACCTCTTCGAAATTTGCACCTCGTGCAAAGGATTACACGTAAGTAACAATTCCAATTACATGCACCGACAATTTTCTCGGATTCCATATTGGCGAAGAAGCGTTAAGCAGCGCTGCTGTTCATTTCGTAATTGAAAACTCTTGTTTCAGACGTTCCACTCGACACGTGCAAGGACGCAACCCGCGAGTTCATACGGATGAAAATAATGGCATGGTTTCGCGTTGCGAAGACCAGGCTCGCCAAGAGGTTCCGGACGGCGAATGCGGAAGAAAACGTAGACGCGGAGCACGAGGAGGAGCAAGATACAGTGGACCGCGGAAACAACGATTAAAGGCCGCAGGACCTCCATCGACGGATAATGACGAGGCCATATCATTTCATTATTACCGTATCTGGGCTCTCTCCAATATCCTTCCACTTCTCTTTCTTTCTTGCCCGCTTCATCTTACTCGTTCATCTTCCTATATTTCTCTCTCCCTCTCTCTCTTTCTCTCTCCTTCTCTCCCTCCCGTCTGTACCTCATCATAAGCCCGCTGCTTTCTAGTTCTTTCGGCATGTTACACGAGAATCCCCTAGTTAACGTCAATGAATTTGACTTCGGCATTTGAAATTATAAACCATCAGCAGGTACCCATTTGACTCGAAACCCTGTCTAGTTTCTCGATGAATTTCGTCTCCACTTTCACGGTATACCTAATTTGAATCCCTTCACCTCCTTCGTGTTCGTTTTCCTGTTAATTCGCTCACGCAGTGTCTCCGCAACACGTAATACGAATATTTGTTGTCTTTGTTCGCGCCGCGTTTTCAATACAATTTCACCACATTTTCTATTTACCGTGAGGGCTCCGTCCTGATAAATCTGTGTGGAGGTCCTTCCCCTATATCGTATCGGCTTGCTGTTTACTTTACAGAGGGAAGATGACTGCCATGAGGAAGTCGTGTTTTCTCAAAAGGGAGAAGGCACGCCCTCATAAGACGTACGGTAGACATACGCGTACGAAGAATACCTCTTCTCTGCGTAGGGAATTCGTTGCTCGGTTAACGCTTAACCGGTGCAAACGTGGTCGCTATTTGTCCCTGATTCGCATATGCAATCGCATGGATCTTGGCACATCTGGTTTTGCGCTGCTAATGCCGAGTCGACGTCCGTTTGACATCCAGGAGACATTCCATTGATGTCCAGGTGACGTCCGTTTGACGTCCGGGTAACATTCGTTTGACGCTCAATTGACGTCCTCTTTACTTTTTGTTCGTAAAATTTGACGTCGATATGACGTCTTTTGAATCGTACGCTTTACATCAAATTGACGTAAAGTTGACGTTTGTGATCACACTAATAACGAATGTTACTATCGCAAAGTTTACGTAAACTTGACGTCAAACGAACGTCGCAGTTGACGTTTATTTATACGTTTCTTTGACGTGCAAACCGCGGACATTCTGACGTCAACTTTACGTCAATTTGACGTCGCTAACGTCAAATATTACGTTCATATGATGGCGGAAGTCCGAAAAGAGTACGTCGCATTGACGTCGTCTTTACGTACGTGCTCCGTTGGGGGGAATCACATCGGAATCCATACAAACCTTAGGGTCATCAGTGATTCCGATTGTTATATATCCGATCAAATTTCTCGTAGTCCCTGACGATTTTCCTATTCCACAATCTGGGATCTTAGGATACGCATTCTTTGATCGCAAACGACGTCACAATCGACTATGTGAAGAAATGTATAAAACTCTACACGGATACCATCCCTTTCAAGAAAAAACGAGTCTTTAAGAATTCCCGGTCGCTCTAAATCTGCATATTACATTCGAGTGGCAAACCCGGATATAACCGAAGGATATGTCCCGCGCCTGTTCATTCGCGAAGGTATCTACTTAGGAGAATCCTTGGCGAAAAACGTAGATGGTAAGGCATACCTTCATATTATTAATACACTAGAAGAGGACGTTGAAGCTGAGGTTCCGACGATCCTTCTAGAACCATTCGACATTCTCGACCCTAGGGTCGCTCCCAATGCCCATGTTCCTAATAATATTCATAAATTCCAAACCGAAACGAATTCACAGCATGTAACGGGACGAATTAGGAGCGCTTGCGCGAGAGCGAAATCGACGGCGATCGACGCGTGCGCAATAACCGCAGAATTAGGCGGTGCGAAAAGGCCGAGAGGTAGGAGGAAGCCTAGGAGTAGGGAGAGGTCGCAAGACTCCAGGAGACCTCAAGTAAAATTCGAAAAGACAGAATAGGATGAGGTCTCGAAGAGAACAGATTTAGATATCGCGGAGATTAAATTTAGATGTCGATGGGAACAGTCACCCAAATGACATAGATTTAGTATAAATTCAGGTCCCAATTGGACAAAAGTAGTACCTTAGAATAGTCAGGAGAAAGAGTGGAGTCAAACGGACTCAACAAATATTTATGAAATAAAACTTATAGGCAGGAGAATTCTAGAAATTAAATCCCAACCCCAGCGATCTCTGCCATCGAGGTAGCCGTCGCATCCCTAAATTCGAAATCCTTTTGAAACCCTAACCTGGGACTGTGCTATGGCAGCATCTCCCAAAAACACGAACATTAGGTCGTGAAAAGACAAAGAAAAGTGAAAGAAAAGGAGCCATACCTTTGATTGACAGAAGTCAATCAAAGCAGGTTCACATAAAAAGAATAAAAAGAAAGTGTAGATCCGTACCTTCAGCCTTGTTAATGCGACAGCTCTGAAGCAGGAACTATCACTATTTTCAATTGTGAAAGACAGCTCGGACTCAATCATTGAGATTGCCTTTGGTCTGCCGGACTTTCACAGTCGATTAGAAGAATCGGAGCACGAAGAAGTGCAAAACAAAGAACCTACAACAACATATCCTCTCAAACCTCAAAACCCTTAACCCAGTGGATATCCGAAGCTGGATAACCTAAATTAAGTTGAGATTAACACCTGTAGAGCAATACTCCAGGAATCGAATTAATTCATTCAAAGCAAATTCAGGAATTGTCTGAAATCGGAAATTAATCAAAATAATAGGATTCCGAAATACTAGGAAACCAACCTATCGCACCCACACCTTGAATCCTTTTTATCCGGATTCGATGATGAACAGTTGGCGTACTCTGATGAGATAAAGCGTCAATCTGAGAGTTCAATTCCTATCCAGATTGAATCCATTACAACAAAGTAAAAACAGTTAAATAATCATCAGTCAAAGGAGTCTAAGAATCTTAAAGCGTTCGAGATATCGAAGCACGGAATCGATTCGGAATTTCGGCCTCGATCAGCTGAGCGAGCGACGCCTAGACATATAAGGAACCGAAACATTGTCTGCGCGGCACGAGACATAGCGATACTTCTCTAATTCGCACGCCTGCTTTTTTCTTACTCGGGTCTTCTCGGAAACCGGTGATTTAATTTTCCCGGAAAATTCTGACGCGGCTCGGACTCACGACAGTGTGGAAAAAACGGTGCATATTGCACGGCCTAATCCGTACTATTACAATTGGCGCCCAACGTGGGGCAGGCGATTGACGAATAAAGGATCGCGAATCTCAGCTTAATAAGGTTATAATAAAAAGCGGCAAAATGGCATCGGCCAACGATAAAGATATAAGTAGTCAAGAAACTAGTTTCGATGACACTTATAATTTGCAAGGAGATTCGGGATTAGTAGCGAGCACAGCGCGACACATTCGCGAAACAACGCACGACATTGAGGAGGTCGAGCGAAGCCTTGCCCGATCCGCGCGGCTCCGCTACCTACTAGCGCGCGTCGCGACCTTAGAGGTCTCAAATGATAATATTACCTCGAGACTAGGAACGAATGAAAAACAAATAAGCACACAGGGAACGAAAATAACCGAATTAAGAGAAAAATACGCGAGAGACTTTGAAATGTATACAGAGCGTCTCGAAAGACTTAGACAAAGGGAAAGAGAAGAGCAAGAAAAACAATTACACGAATTAAACACTAAGCTTATCGCGGAATAAGCTACGCTAGACCATCTAGTGGTTGCAATAGATACGGTCAGCAACGGCATGGATGAAGCACGCGACCAAAGTCGACAGAATAGATCAAGGATTGAACATGTAGAAGCAACACAAAGAACAACAGCGAGCGATCGACGAATCCTAAACCGCGTCAACATTATAAGCACGGATTCGAACACGCGCACATACCCTCTAAAAATAGAAATACCCATTTATACAGGCAATTATCAGGAAAGACCGGTAAAGTTTATTAAGGACCTCGAGCACTACTGTAATACAATAGGAGCAAACGAATACGAACTTAAAACAATTATAGGTCAAAGTCTTAAAGGCAAAGCGCATGATTGGTGGTATCTCATGGGAGATGAGGTATTGTCATTCCCGGATTTCAAGCGAATATTCTTAAGGAAATTCTGGAATGAGGGTACGCAATACCGCATAACGCGTAACTTGGAATACGGATGGTTTAACGAAAACCGACGTATGACAAGAACAGAATATGCCATACAGTTCTTCGGTAATGCTCGCGATTTGTCACAGAATCTCAGTGACAAGGACGTCATTAAATAATTATCGCGACATTATAATGAAACGGTTCAGCATGCTTGCATCTCCCGAGGGATATCAACTCTCTCGGAATTCTTAGAGTTGTTGGAAGCGTTCGATCAGGCAGGACCGATTAATTATAATAGATCCAAAGAAAGGAGATTCCCACCTAGGGAAAATCCCGTAATCCAATTCCCAAATGTATCAGTGGTACAAAGAATCGAACCTCAAGCACCAAGATTCGAACAAGAACAACCGCGCCATTTTCAGCCTAGATATCCGCGAAGAGAACAAGGAACATTTCAACAATTAGAACCCTACCAGCAAAACAATAACAACTACACACCAAACCCGCGATATCAAGGAAACCATTATACGAGAAGTCCACGAGACCAAACCCCACGGCAAGAACAAAGTAACATAACAGCGTCATTGGCAGTAGTACCACCACCACCATCCTTGGTCAAGGAAGCAAAAACCAAGCAGAATCCGGGAAACGAATAAGCGTTGCATCCGAAATTCCCAAATATCCATCGGTTTCCGAACTACCGATGCAACGCGAGGAAACAATAACAAATCCAAGGAAACCAAGAGTTATTCAAGACATTCGGATCCCAGCAACAGAAAGCCTACCACAAGTGACTCAAAAAGACAACGTATCATCGAGTCGGAGTGATGAAGCGATGGAAAACGTTCGATTCGAACTCACGGAAGAAAGTGAAGAAGACGTACCGGACGAAGAAGTCATCAAATGTCCAACCATTCAGATGGAGATAGAAGAAATTCCGACAGAAGCGCTTATCGACACAGGCAGCGAGGTGACGTGTATTTCGGAGCGGTTTTATGATGAAAATAAAGAAAAATTAAAAGCTTGCCCGATTCTGCCAGTCAGAAGGACGCAAATCGTGGGAGCTACAGGAATGAAGCCAGTCTTTGTCACAAAGCAAATCTATGCAGAAACAAAGATCAAGGAACGTAGGATACATATAGGATATTTAATAGTCCCAAAACTCCTCAGGAATTGCATCATTGGAGTCGATAGCTTATTGAAATGGAAAAGCTTAATAGACTTCGGAGCGCGGAAAATTATCTTTGTCGACGAGCGAGAAGAAAAAAGCTTTTCCACAATTACGGACTCAGTGGTAGCGATCCCCGAGTCGGAAGAAACATTTGAAGGAAACATAAGTGAAATGGCACGCACCGAGGTTAATAAGGAATGTCCTAGCAGCCCGAGAAAGACAGACTATGTGCAAGACTCAGACAAATATTGGGTCAGCCCGGAAGAAATCAAAGATAAACTACAAGAGTGTCAAGGATTAACGGAAGCACAAAGAACGAAGTTCTATAATCTAATATTAAGATTCCGAGGTGTTTTTGACAAAAGACCAGGAAGGATACAAGTTTACCAACATAAATTGGAATTAAGCAATTATGAACCATTTAAGCAAAAACCATACCCGGTACCTATCGCAAATCGGGAGAAGGTAGACCAGGAAATTCAGAGGATGTTGGACCTCGGGATCATACAAAGATCTAATAGCCCATATGTGAATCCGATGGTAACCGTAATCAAGAAAGATGTGTCAGTCCGCTTATGCTTAGATGCTCGCCGGCTGACCGAAGTTATGATTGCCGACCATGAATGCATGGAGACGACCGAAAAGATTTACCAGAAGTGCAATAAAATTAAGATCATCTCAAGTTTTGACTTAACCAGCAGTTTTTGGCAGATACCACTCCATCCTGATTCCAGAAAATACACCGCATTCCTGCACAAGGGAAAATGCTATGAATTCGTGGTGACTCCATTCGGTCTAAAAACTAGTAGCGCAAGCCTGATACGAGGACTTGACATGGTAATTCATGGTCTGGGGGACCATATCATCAATTTCGTTGATGATCTTCTGTGCATATCGGAACACTTCCATGACCATATCAAACACCTTGATGAACTCTTTAGAAGAATGACCCATTACGGAATGACACTAAACTTCAAGAAGTGTCACTTTTTCCGAACAAAAGTAGACTTTCTACGACATGTTTTAACACCGAAAGGACTCCAACCACAGCCGGACAAAGTCCAAGCAATACACGAATTCCCACGCCCAAAGAACATAAAGCAATTGCGTGGATTTTTGGGACTCATAAACTTCTATACGAAATTCACAAATAGACATGCACATGAAACAGCACCACTCCTAGAACTGCTACGGAAAAGCGTGAGATGGAAATGGGAAGACACCCACGATGAGGCGTTCAAGAGACCCAAACAACTGTTCCAAGAAGCCGTTATCCTCCACCATCCGGACCCGAAAAAGGGATATTTGATCCGAACCGACGCCAGTGATTACGCACTCGGGGGGACATTATCTCAAATAGATGACGACGGGAAGGAAGGGGTTATTGCATTCGCAAGTCGAACGTTAAAAGGACCTGAATTAAGGTACTTTACAACAGAAAAAGAATTATTAGCAGTGGTATGGGCACTCCAGAAATTCCGATCATACATCCTGGGAGCACCCATAACGATAATAACAGATCATAAGTCGCTAATATTCCTCCTCACGTGCAAGTTTGCAAACGCACGAATGGCTCGATGGATTCTCTCAATCCAAGATTACGATTTGATAATCAAACACTGCCCGGGAAAAGCCAATGTGGTGGCAGACGTTCTTAGTCGTCATGTGAAAAATCACACGTCGGAAACGGTAGATCACAAGACAGTTATCTCAGCACTCCTCGTTAGGGAACCATTACCAGCTATAATTGATTATTTAAAGAACATCAAAGAGCGACAGAATCAGGATCCTCGAATATCAGCAATTAAGAAGACTCTGGAAGAAACACCGAATAAGCGAAACCGAAGATTCAAGATTCAAGATGGCATCGTAATGAAGAGAACAGGACTCGACGCTGTTACGAGGCTACCCGATTTTTCCTCTAAATAGAGAGGCGCGCATTTTACTAAGTATGAGTCAGTTACCGAAAGATAAATATCGAATCAAAAGCACGACAGTATCGTCAGATTAAATCGGAAAATAACAACGAGTGGAGCAATCCTCGAGGAATTGTTTGGCTTATTCGCACGCACTCCGCATCGAGCTGCACTTTGGACCAAAACACGGACC
>NW_019395289.1:0-10645 GCF_000612105.2 Orussus abietinus | reverse complement strand
AAAAACAATTGGAAATTATTTCAGCAGGAATCAAGGAAACTTTAGCGAGATTCTCAATGCTCGATGCAACCACATTGCAAACGTTTCCTCTTGCTTTGAGAAGAGTTAGGAAATTCTTTTCGAAGATTTCTCACCTCTTCGACGGCTCGGAAAACCCGGAGGAAATTCCTTCCAGCTAATTTCTCCAAATCGCCTTTAGACCAGCTGGGCTCGGTTTCTTTATTTTGGTGAAGACGGTCAAACAAATCCGGAAACTTCGAAACGTCCTCCAGGCCTTCGGGGACTCTGGGGAATTATTTATGTGCATCTCATTAATTTTGTAATTAAATGGACATAGGGGTAATCTTTTATTAATAAGCAACAATTTCGAAGGAAAAGCTTACTTAGACACGCCATCGTAGTCGGCGCCAATACCCACGTGATCCACACCGATGAAATGTCGGATGTAATTAATGTGATCTGCGAAAGAAATTATAATTACTCTCGACTTGCTATAAAAAGAGTCCGAAAAAAAAAAACATCAATGAACCCGAGAAGTATTTACGTGAATAGTACCAGAGGAATATATTATTAATTCAAAGAATAATTATTAGATCCGAATAAAATGGAATAAATTGGATGCTAAGTTTCTTCGGAATGGCGACAACTTTTATTTCGGCGAAATAAATATTCTTTGAATTAAAGAAATATATTTCTTTAGTACTGGTAGAAGAAATGTTTCTTTGGTCCAAGGAACTTTTTTTTCTTCAGTGTGAGATCATCCATTTATTAAATTATTTTACCAACAACGTCCTGCATAATTGCATTCCTCGTGGCGTTGCAATTCACGAAATCGCTGTAAAAATTCACCATCACCACTCCGCCATTTTTTTTCTGGAAAGATCAAGTCCCCAAGCTTTAACTTCGTGGTTCATTTATTATATAACTAGATGACTTAATTAATCTTGTATTTTTTAAGGACAGAGAAAAATGTGCCGGGTGATATTATCCATAATTTCTAACATTTAAGGTGGAG
Organism: Orussus abietinus; assembly: GCF_000612105.2. Classification (NCBI taxonomy): domain Eukaryota; kingdom Metazoa; phylum Arthropoda; class Insecta; order Hymenoptera; family Orussidae; genus Orussus; species Orussus abietinus. The sequence goes on along the minus strand of NW_019395289.1, from coordinate 9,630 downwards.
TGAAACCCCCTTCATATCAGTCGGTCCGAATAAGACACGTTTTTTTTAAGAGTATTGAATCGAAACGTCTGAAACTTTGACACGTGACTCGTGAACACTTAGGAATTATCTTGACACTTTCCTGGACCTGGAAATCACAGATGGCGCAGGGGGTCCCTCGGCAGTCAATTAGGGCCGCAGAAAGCACGAATCCAGAGGATTTATGGAGTTTTACTTCGATTTTTATATAATTATTGTATGAAAACGACAGGTGGAGTATGCCATTTGGTGCAATATCCAATATAATTCGACACAGCTGTCGATATAAAATCGAAAGTCGGGAACGTAGGCATTTAGAAAAATCTTCTTTATCGACGTCGATCAAGTTCCTCGACGTGTTTCACTTCACCTTAATCACAGATAGAATTCGAGAAATATTTCCTTCTCAGAATTCTTCCTGTATACCGAATTCGAAAACAATAAGTTTTCTCCCGCAAATGGTGAGATTTCAAAGAACCATATTCAAGATGTACTTACAACCAACTGTAAAACGTCATTTGGGACATTCCTATACATCTTGCATAATTCAAATGCTGAGGAATGAGAGAAGATCACTGGCGCTTTCGTCGTTTGAAGGACGTTTCTCATGACTTCGTGTGAAACGTGGGAGAGATCCACCAACATCCCAAGTCGATTCATTTCCAGGACAATTTTCTGTTAACGAAATGATAATTTACCATCTCCAAAATTCACAAGACACATTTCCTCGTCGAGGTAATTAATCATTTCCGCCGAAAAGAGTCGAAATTCGGTTGAAAAATGTCCCTAGTAGCACAAAATATTTCTTCTATATTTTCTATATATTTAACGAATATCGTACATNATGCCCTCTACAGTTAATTAAAGCCTCAGAAACCATAAATCCAGGAGATTTCTTGAGTTTTACTTCGATTTCATTATAATTATTATACGAAAACGATATATGGATCATGCAATTTAGTAGAATACCGAAAATAATTCAACACAGCTGTCAATATAAAAACGAACGTCGGCAACGTAGGCATTGAGAAAAATCTTCTTTATCGACGTCGATCAAGTTCCTCGACGTGTTTACCTTCACCCTAAAATGTTGTGGAACGTGCAACTCGTTCTAACCGAGGTTTCTATTTTTAACCGAGGTTTAACCGGGCATAAGTGAAGGTTCCACTCACCTGTGATCCTCGGTACTTGCGAGGGCATGTACTTTCCAATAAAACCAGCAATTTGGGCGCCCAAGGAATGTCCCACAATATGTAAAGACTCCAAATCTAGTCCGTTAAGACTGAATTTTTCCAGAGCTCTAGCGGTCGCATTTGCAATTGGTTTAACTCTACACGCGACTGTTATATAATTTCCACTCGAGAATTCGCTCCAATCCAGGACGACGATGTTGTCCTCGCCTCGTTGAAGATAGGCTGGAAAGAAAAAAGGCAAACATTCACTTTAGATGTTACATAGAAAAAAGGACATTTATACTTTTTGCAAAGGACAGCACTGCTGATCAAGTTTTTCCGTCACAGGGGGAATAATCGTAGTAATAACGAATAGAAATATTAATGTCAGAACAATTTAGAATACCATAGAAATGGAATGTTAGGGAGTCAGATGGGAAAATATGGAAAATATATTCATTGTCCCGGGGATAATGCGTGTTTTTTTTAGCAAAAATTTAGTTGCAGCTAATCCTCACAGATGGCGACGTTGGTGCTAAACAGTCGTTAGAATAATGAATTCCCGGGATTTCGACAGTTTTACGTCGATCTTTTTATCATCACTTTACCGAAACGACATATAGATTTCATTTTTCATCCAAAATTTATTTACTTGTCATAGATTCGAAACAACATGGCGTGGTCCGGGCACGTTTTCGATGTTTTACGCTTTTTGGAGACTTAGAATCGAAAATTAAGAGTTTCAGGACCTAGGTCGAACAATGTAGAATACCGTAGAAATGGAATATTACAGAGTCAGATGGGAAAATATGGAAAATACTTTCAGCAACGATTGTAAGAGAATGCTGGATTGTCTCGGGGCTAACGCGTGTTATTAGAGCGAACATTTAGTTGCAGCTAAACCTCACAGATGGCGACGTTGGTGCTAAACAGTCGTTAGAATAATGAATTTCACAGTTTTACATCGATCTCTTCATCATTACTTTACCGAAATGACGTATGGAACGCTTCAGTTCGTATAATTCTCAAGTCCTGTCGTGATAAACATTTTTCGATTTAGATAATTACTCTTTCCCCATTTTTTTTTTTTCAGCAAAAATATACCTTACCTGCCACGACGGTTTGAATGCTCTCATTAACAGGATTTTCCAGATATCCATGAATGTAAAGTACAAATGGCTTTTGGAAATCGATCTTCTGGACGATGTCTTCCGCATTTTTCAAATTGGCGTCGAAGGATTTTCCCTCTCCACTCGGGTCACTGTGAAACATGTTTCATGAATTTTTTAATTTGAGGCTCTTATTGTTGTTGTTCTACCTTAAAGCAGATGCTGAATAAACCTTTAGCCGAATCTGCAAGTCGTATTCATCGATGGACCTTCTTTCTTCTGCGCTCAACCAATCCCAGATAGACAAAATGATGCAAAATGTTCATCAAATTTGTCTCATGAAAGACTATGAAACGAGTCATTTGGGTGTTACTTATGAGTCCTCATTCGGAACTCATATCCGCAGGACACAATGACGAACCAAAAATACTTAAACATGAAACTAAGTTAAGTACATGCAATGTCTCAATGTTTGTACACATATGTACAGCTAAGTTTATCTCACACATTGCCGATGAACAATTGCAGCATATGCGTACTCAGATAGACAAAGTGATGCAAAATGTTCATCAAATTGGTCTCATAAAAGATTATGAAACAAGTCATTTGGGTGTCGCCTATGACTCCTCATTTGGAACTTATCCGCAGGACAAAATTATGAATGAGGAATACATAAATATGAAAGAATATTAAGTGCATGCAATGTCTCAATGTTTGTATACATATGTGCAATTAAATTTATCTCACGCATTACCGATAAACAATTGCAGCGTTCGTAGTTCATATTTGAGTAATGGCGTGATGTAAAGGGGAACATTGAGCGAGATCATATGTAGCTCCCATTTGTAGCATTAATTAACTTCATACAATGTCCGGAAATTAATGTCATGGAATGATGTTACAGCTCCTGTTAAATGTTCCGTAAATTTTCATCTCATAAATGTCGGTTATGTCATAACTGGCATATGACTCGAGTATGCGGTAAATACATTGCTACAACCATTTATGAGAAATTTGCCGTAAATTTTTGCTGGAATTTATTGTGCAAAATGCGTACATATATTGGAGACATTTCATGCAGCGAATGGCCCGCAAATTGTTCGTAAATCGATATTTCTTATCATATGTGCCCATAATTATGAAAGTGGTCTAAGTCAAAATTAAAAAAAAAATGAGTTTATCAGTTATTTCACGCCATATTATTTCAAACGAAATTAATTCAATGTAATTTCGAAACAAAAAATATATGACTTAGACCACTTTCATAATTATGGGCACATATGATGATCATGATTTTCTGGGTGGGATTAATCAATTACTGGCGCGTACACTGGGAGACATCAATGCCCTCCCATCCTGCACAGGCGATGTCGTATCTGCAGGGTAGGCATTCATGTCCGCCATTGTACAATGAATGAGTTGTAGTTCTAATTAAGCTTCCGGCTTCCTTGACTTCGTATCAACCGGTTCTTAATTAAACAAGGCGATAATCACTTTTCTTCGAGTCGTTATGTTTACCTGGGCTTTAATGACTGATTGTCGAGACAAAAGATACCGATAACATGCAGACGAAATTGACTTGATACAATCGCGCATAAAAAGTCTGCTTTCGACATGATTACTTCAAGGTCGTTGAAATGTTTCCTTTGGAAACTTATACACCCAATTCTATTTTTACACGATTTTGATTTGAAACTAATTAGAAAAGAAATTTAATTCCCTTTTAACCTTTTATTTTTATTCAACACGATCGACCCAAATTCTAAGAAGCAAATTTTACTTCACTTTTATTTTTACAACTGCGACATTGGAGACAAGGAATTAATTGATCATTTGCTTTGTATGATAAATGCGCAATCTTTATGAAATTAAATGTTTAAGATCCTAACATGAAAACTCATGGTTTATTGTATTATTTTTCCTGATTTCTCAGGACTGGAACCAATCTTCTATTTTTCCATAGATGCGATATATCTTTTTACAGGAATTTTTTTACACGTATTCTTCGGGAACGTATCTATCGTGTAAACACAGAATTGGGTGTACTTGTCAAGAGCGACAATATTATCAAAAATGTAGGAATCCGTTGAGAACAATATTTTGCCGAATTCTTTTATATAAAGTGAATGGGGATAAAGTGAATTTAGATTTAGGGAAATTCGATTTTCACGAAAGAACGAATTTTTTACTTTCAATTTGCGAAGTTGGATGTATCAAGGAGGTGTTTAAGTATTTTATTTTCACGAGAAGAATTACTTCTTTTATTTTAATGTACCGTTTCTGAAATGTCATTATTTATTCCATATCCTGTAAATTATATACAGTAATTTTGTGACGATAAATATAATTAAAAATCTCGAGAAGCTATCTCCTATACTCTAATGTTTATTTCTGAAATGTCATTATTTATTCCACATCCTGTAAATTATATGCAGTAATTTCATCATGATAAATCTGATTAAAAGTCTCGAGAAATTATCTCCTATATTCTAATGTTTATTTTTGAAATGTCATTATTTATTCCACATCCTGTAAATGATATGCAGTAATTTCGTGATGATAAATCTGATCAAAAGTCTCGAGAAATTATCTCCTATATTCTAATGTTTATTTTTGAAATGTCATTATTTATTCCACATCCTGTAAATGATATGCAGTAATTTCGTGATGATAAATCTGATCAAAAGTCTCGAGAAATTATCTCCTATATTCTAATGTTTATTTTTGAAATGTCATTATTTATTCCACATCCTGTAAATTATATGCAGTATTTTCGTGATGATAAATCTGATTAAAAATCCCCCTTACCACCACAAAAAATTCCCTCGCAGTCGATGAAACACCCCACGAGCACAGAAACAAAAATCCAGGAAATTATTGGAAAACGTAACGTAAACATCTCGTGGATGAAAACTGTTTGACAAGTTTGATTCGTCGTCTACTATTGACTGAGCAGTCGTTACATCAGATGTATCATACTCATGGCCGTGACGGATTTGCCCTCCCACCGTTATGCTGAAGATATGAAATTTAAATGCTTAACTTCTTATAAAAGCGTTATCTATCTGCGCACATCACAAAATCATTCTAGACCTCGAAAGGAAGATGCCGGAAAATGTCTTACGGAATATTGAAACAGCCCAGATAGACAAAGTGATGCAAAATGTTCATCAAATTCGTCTCACAAAAGATCATGAAAAGAGTCATTAGGGTGTCGCTTATGAGTCCTCATTTGGAACTCATCCGCAAGACACAATGACGAATAAAAAATACTTAAATATGAAACAATGTTAAGTGCATGCAATGTCTCAATGTTTGTATACATATGTGCAACTAAATTTATCTCACACATTGCTGATAAACAATTGCAGCGTCTGTTGCTCATATGCGTACCCAGGTAGACAAAGTGATGCAAAATGTTCATCAAATTCGTCTCACAAAAGATCATGAAAAGAGTCATAAAGGCGTCGCTTATGAGTCCTCATTTGGAACTCATATCCGCAAGACACAATGACGAACAAAAAATACTTAAATATGAAACAAAGTTAAGTGCATGCAATCTTTCAATGTTTGTATACATATGTGCAACTAAATTTATCTTCCGCATTGCCGATAAACAATTGCAGCGTCCATATCTAATATTTGAGTCATGGCGTGACAAATTTACCGCAAATTTTTATTCAAATATATACTGTATCACGCATCCATGTATTGCAGACACTTCACGCAGGAAGTGTTCTGCAAATTGTATGAAAATTAATTTCCCTCATAATAAGACGATCATGAATCTTCAACTTGGGAGACCTGATTTTAAAAGTGTTACTTTTTAAATCAACGATTTATTTCCATAACGGTGGCAGTAGTTGCACCCATTGCCTGGGAATATCTTTGTCAACAAAATATCTACCAGGTACAGTTACTGTAAATTGTTAATTTAACAATTTAGTAATTGAAGCTTGAAGATGTTCGGCGACTTTTCACTCTTCGAAATCCCCGGAATTTTGACAAATCTATGCACGTGTTTCTGTACATTGTACGAGTCTGTGCAAAATACAAAATATTCTATGACGAATATAAATAATAATATTATTTATCTGCTTGTAATTCCTTATTTTTAGTTTTCAGAACTAGGCGTTTTGGTTTGTTGATTTCTTAGTTGATGTTGATGGTTGCTGCTCAAGTTTGCTTTGATGGATTTTTTTCAGAATCGGTCGTTGGTTTATCAGGATTAGTTGGTTTATCAGGATCAGTTGGTTTATCAGGATTAGTTGGTTTGTCAGGATTAGTTGGTTTATCAGGATTAGTTGGTTTATCAGGATCAGTTGGTTTATCAGGATCGGTTGGTTTATCAGGATTAGTTGGTTTATCAGGATCAGTTGGTTTATCAGGATTAGTTGGTTTGTCAGGATTAGTTGGTTTATCAGGATTAGTTGGTTTATCAGGATCAGTTGGTTTATCAGGATTAGTCGGTGGTTTTTGGTCATCCTTCCACCTAGAAACATATAAACAGGAATAAACAAAGCAAATACAAGATAAATATGATAAATAAGAAAGTAAATTGGAACATCACTCACTCCTCAGCAGTCTGACAACTTCCAGGAGTGAGTGCTACTTCTTTTTGTCCATCGGTAAGTTCTTCTTTACTGATAATAGTTTCACCAGGAGGCGTCGAAGATAGACCATCGCGGACCTTATAAATATATAATTAATTAATTAAATGCACGGAATTAATTAAGAACAATTGGAAAAGCAGGAATCAAGGAAACATTGGCAAATATATAATTAATGAATTAAATGCACGGAAATAATGAAAAACAATTGGAAATTATTTCAGCAGGAATCAAGGAAACATTGGCAAATACATAATTAATGAATTAAATGCACGGAAATAATTAAAAACAATTGGAAATTATTTCAGCAGGAATCAAGGAAACATTGGCAAATACATAATTAATGAATTAAATGCACGGAAATAATTAAAAACAATTGGAAATTATTTCAGCAGGAATCAAGGAAACATTGGCAAATACATAATTAATGAATTAAATGCACGGAAATAATTAAAAACAATTGGAAATTATTTCAGCAGGAATCAAGGAAACATTGGCAAATACATAATTAATGAATTAAATGCACGGAAATAATTAAAAACAATTGGAAATTATTTCAGCAGGAATCAAGGAAACATTGGCAAATACATAATTAATGAATTAAATGCACGGAAATAATTAAAAACAATTGGAAATTATTTCAGCAGGAATCAAGGAAACATTGGCAAATACATAATTAATGAATTAAATGCACGGAAATAATTAAAAACAATTGGAAATTATTTCAGCAGGAATCAAGGAAACATTGGCAAATACATAATTAATGAATTAAATGCACGGAAATAATTAAAAACAATTGGAAATTATTTCAGCAGGAATCAAGGAAACATTGGCAAATACATAATTAATGAATTAAATGCACGGAAATAATTAAAAACAATTGGAAATTATTTCAGCAGGAATCAAGGAAACATTGGCAAATACATAATTAATGAATTAAATGCACGGAAATAATTAAAAACAATTGGAAATTATTTCAGCAGGAATCAAGGAAACATTGGCAAATACATAATTAATGAATTAAATGCACGGAAATAATTAAAAACAATTGGAAATTATTTCAGCAGGAATCAAGGAAACATTGGCAAATACATAATTAATGAATNTATATGTTTATAAATTATTGAAACTAAATATGTCATTGAGATTGTCAAGAAATATTTCAAATATCTTGGAATGAAATCTACAAGAAATCTTAAAAAATCTGTCGCTTGAGATATTTAGCAAAGATTACAAAGAAATATTTAGAAATTATTCTACGCTACTAGGGGTAGTTATCTCGCGATTACAAATTTGCCTCTTCTAGAAAACAAAATGGCGTCGGTCCGTATTGTCAAGTCTCCACTCTAAACTCACTTTTCCAAATGCTGTAAGGTTCCTTTTGGGTTTATCCTCCACTGTGGACGAGTCGGCCCTGAAAAACAATTGGAGTATGCCATTTAGTATAATCCTCAATATAATTTGACACGGCTGTCAATATAAAAGCCAACGTCGGCAACGTATGTATTTAGAAAAGCCTGTTTCACCGACGCCAGTGAAAAAGGAACTTGATCGACGTCGGTGAAAAAGCTTTTTCTAAATCACATATTAATATTTAATTTGCTTAAAGCAATTACCATGGTGTATTGCAGGCGTGCGTTAAGGTGACATATCGTACCCCGAGTTGATAATAAAGCCTCAAGACAGCCAAATTCGAGTCCAAGGAATGTCCACCTTCGACTGCGATCATGGATGCAATTTTTCCATTTTGCCATACCGATTCGATATCGGAAGCCTCTGTTACCAATTGCAAATCGTCGGAATATCGCCGTATCAGTCGCCTTATCACGTCGATCTGCCTCAAAGTCAATTGCACCGCATCTTTGTATTGCGAGTTGCAATTTGTGTACGCAACCCAAAACTGAAAATGTCGGGATGAATTGTTAGATTCTATTATTTAATTAATGCACCCTAATGCATGTAAAACCATTACATTCATGAATTAATTCAAGTAAATAATCATCGTCATCGTCATTGTCGTTGTTATTATTTATATTCATTAATTAGTTCAAGTAAATGGCCATTAAAAAAATCCGAGTGAATAACCAAGTGAGTAGAAGATATTCAAAATATTCATACGGTAATATATTTTAATGCACAAGTTTGAAATTTCGTTTTCGCGCCAAAAATCCTGAGAAGACCTGAGGCCGTTGGAATTTCTAAACATTTTATTTTATGTCACCCCACAATTGGTCAATCTTAAAATATTGGTAAATTTAAATAGAAGGTTCTTAATGACATCACTTTTATTTTCTAAAGCAGCTGTCGCTCGAAACAGTGATAGGATCAAGTACTGTCGAACATAACCTCTAAAGACCATCTTCGCGTGGGCGCAAGGCACACCCACTTAAAATGAGTCCCTGTAGAATGCTGATTAACAATGCACATGACGACGCGTTCAAAGATCATGGCCACGATACCGAAAGCGTCATTTTTATTCATTTCGTTTAAAGAAATACCTGAAAGATTTGCATCTCAAAGATCTGGAGAATGAAAAAGCCGAGAGACAAAAACACCAAGTTGAACTCGAAAACAAATACAAGGCGAGCCTTTCGCTTATATACATACTTGGCGCGAAGCTCTGCCGAGTTTCTACAAATCTAATCACTGATACCCCGTATTATTTCTTTCAATTTAATTTAATTTAGTTTCAGAAGATGTTAATTAAATGCGAGTGTTTCG
>NW_019395288.1:0-14835 GCF_000612105.2 Orussus abietinus | reverse complement strand
GCCGGATGCCGGACCCGCGGGGGCAGGGCCTCAGTTCGTCCTAGCGGCGTGAGGAGGCCCGCCCGCGGGGAGGGTGCCGACTTCCCGGCCAAGCGCCGGACCAGCGGGCAGGAGCCCACCTGCGAGGCCCCGACCATCGCCGACGCCCTCGAGGAGGCGTCTCTGTGTCCCCGAGGATCCCCACCGGGGAACCCAAAAATTGCGGAATTAGGCCAACGGGGGAAGAATTAGGCCAATGGGACTCCGCACACGTCACAGGCACCTGGAGGGGGAACCCGAACAAAACGGGCCGCCGGACGCGGCCCGCTCTTCCTGGTTCCCGAAAAGTCATCGGAGAAGGACCGCAGCACCCTCGACCACCGCCTCTCGCCGCAGCCAACGACGGACCGCCGCAGCTGCCCGGGAGACCGACAGCGGGGGACCTTCGCCGAGCCGGAGCCGGTAGGCCGCAGGGCCCAGAAGGTAACCGGGGCCCGGGGCCCACCGTGCGCGTAGCCTCCTCCTCCCCCGCCGTAAAAGCGTTAGGCTCGTAGTGCGCGTTCCCCTAGAGGAGGCCGGGCGTCGCACGGGGCGACGAACGGCCGCGCTAGGTCGCGGTCGCGCGGGGCGACCGCGGGAGAAGAGTCGCGGGGAGGACGGGGAGCGGGTGGGCCGACCGGGGAAACCGGGACCTTGGCCCGGGAAAAACTTGGCCGTTTGGCCGACCGCGCGGCGAGTCCACCCGCGTCGGGAAGTTTTTCTTAAATAAATTTGATGATTAAAAAGCCCCCCCCCCCAAGGAATCCGACTAGAATCCCTTTGGCGGCCCGGATCGAGCGATCCGGACTCCGCACCTCCCGGGTAGACCCCTCACCGAAACCCCTTTTGTAGGAAATTCCCCACACAAATCTCGAGTTCGCGAGGCCGCGAACCAGGAGGCCACGAGGCGGCCAGAGGGCCGTCCGTGTCACCCGACGCGCACGCGTCTTTCCCTTTCATCATCCCTCGGGGCCGAACAGCCCGTTTCCGCATCGCGTAGCGCGGAGCGAGAGCGCCGCGTTGCGAAAAACGTATGTCCCTCTGTTTTGTTCCTGCTCTATTTCCTTATCCGGCGGAATCGCGACGAGTTTCGGCCGAAGACCATTCTTCTCCTAATTCTCTCTCTTTTTCGCCCCTCGGCCACAGGTCCTCCTGTCCGAGTTCGAAGCGATTTGGCATAATAATTCCTTTCATTTTGGTTTCTTGACGAAACCATCTCTATAAAAAGTCCTATCCCTCCGGTCTAAACTTTAAACGCAGACCATTTCGGAAATATTGCGATATTTCCCCAAGATTCCATTTAATCTCTCTTACTTGGCAGGACGACTCTGAAATTTCTAAGTCCCTCGGGACCGTCCTGATTTCTTATTTCACGCACGACTTAAAGTGCGATAGTCCCTTCGAGCAAATTTCCTAAGTTCCTCTTTTGCCGGCATGGTATGTTTCCTTCCCCTTTTAAGAGATCGGAAAATCAATCATTCCTAGTTCCATTTAACGATCATCCCTCGTGCAGTTATTTGCAGTTTAAGTTCCCTTTCCTCGAATTACTTAATATTTTGAAATCCCTCCGCGTTCCCCTTCGAACCAGTTCGGTTCGCGGCTATTTTACCATAATATCCCTCGACTCCCTACCTCCATTTTCATTATCGTCATTTTGGATTATTGTATCTCGCGGATAATATTTCCTGTCCAGTCTATCTCCTTTTTAAAATGCCTCCGGAGAGATCAGCTGACGCCCCGCGTAGGAAATTCTTCTAAGTCCCTCGCGCGATCTATCTCCTTTAAGCTCGCGACTCGTCGAAAATCAAAGTTCCGACACCGTCTTCCCGTCGGAAGAGAGTTCGCGATCGAATATCATATTTTCCGGAACCGACGAGGTCCTTCGTTAATTCTCCGCTCTATTCGTTGCAAATACCTTAATTATTTTTCGGCAACCGTTGGGACTTTAGTAGTTTAAACACCTCGACGGTGCCTGGAATTATACCTGTCACTTGATATAGGAGGCGAGCGTTCCTATTTCCATTTCCCTTAGTACCTACCTTCCTTACTTCTCTTTAATATTGCTAGGTTATGTAATTCTTTTTGGGTTCTCGCAAAATTACTGTAAATTAATTGGTTTCTTGTCGACGCGCTTGCGGCGCGAGCATTACTTTTCCGAAATCTTGTCGGGTTCACGCCTTTTGGCGATCTGTTAAATTTCTTTTCCGGAAAACCCAATACCCAGAACGTAATTTTTGGATTCCCTTTCTCGAGGACTAAGTGTCGGGTTTTGGCCATTCGGCTCCTTGTTAAAATCAATTCTGTTAATTACTTTTGGCAAACGCAAGTTAACTCGGGTGAATAAATCGTGTTGTGAGTTGACCCTTTAATTTTGCAGCTTATTTTATTTATTCAACCAGGCAGACATTTCCCTTAAATTCTCTACAAGAAATCGAGTCCCTTCCGGACAATTCGAATTACGGGAGTTAAGCGCCCTTACCTCGCCCCTCTCCGCGGCCATTTCGGTGGCCAACCCAGCTGAGCTGGCCGACCCTTCGCCCTGGCCGCGAAGCCCTTAGGAGGAGCAACCCTTTTTGGGGAAAGTCTTCTCCGAGGGCGGGCCTCGGAGAAGCCGGGGCCAAACCCTTCGCCCTCGCCTTCCGGCTCCGCTCTCGCGGGGAGAGCCTGAGCCCTAGGGAAGGGCGGCCGAAGGGCCCCCGAAGTTTGGTGTCCTAGGACGCCTGGCGCCCAACCGGAATCGGGTTAGAGTGTGTGCTCAGGGGTGGGTGCGAGCCAGGGCGGAGGATAGGGACATTGGGACGTAGGGCCCTTTTGTGACCCAAAGGTATCCCTCTGAACGGGACCGACATTGGAAACGCCGTCACAATATATACATGTATGTATATACGTAACGTAAACATAATTATAAACCTTCTCCTCAAACCGAATGCACCGAATCGTTGGAAATTTCAGCATGTGATTATTGAGGCCCTAAGGTAGAACGTGGTGCTCGTGAAATTTCATTTTTTACATAAAATTTTTGTGGTTTATTCCACACTACAACCAAGAATACATATTTTTGTTGAAAAATAAAATTTCATAAGTTCTTCCTTTAGGGCCTTCATAATCACGTGCTGAAGTATCAAATCATTCGGTGCGTCGAGTGTAAAGAAAAGTTTTCGAAATATTTTTACGTTTTATATACATAAAATAATCTTTTGATTTCGTATTGACAGAAAAATTTCCGTTTGCCAAGTGGCAATCGACACAAATTGAAATAATTCACCATGTCAAATGTAAAAAAATAATTAATTTGAACTTGCCTTGCAATCCACGCACGATTCCGAGTTGGAGATTTCGAGGACGTGGTGTATCTTCTGGAGGATTTCTTCTGATACGTCAAAGTCATATTTTGGTGATAGACCGTGAACTTTTTAACACTGATCACTTCACTACTTTTAATTTATACTAGGATTAACCCTTTGCGAACGAGACTTTTTCTTTCTAAAAGGTTTTAGGCGGCTCTTTGCCGACACACATTCGCAAAGGGTTAATATTTAATCCTATAAATATACGTTACGTCTATACGTAATACACAATTGATCACGAAATGTGCTGTTCGAGGAATCGGGTCCTACCGTCCCTTGTAGCAACACTCGCGCGACTGACATCTCGTGACTTTACACGTTTAGGCCTGCCAAAACATGTAATCGCGTGTCTCCGAGAGCGGTGACTCCGCCGTGAATACATATATGATACTACGCACCCGACCAAAGCACATGTGTAGTTGCCGGATAGACGATCTCGTGTATTTATTATATCAATGCGACTGCATTTAAAAACGCGTGGGTTAGTTAAAGAAGCATTTCAAATTTCAATAATTTTATAATTCAAATATCCTGAAGCTCCCATAATATTCACGCCGTCACTTGGTAAATGCAAACACCATGGATAAAAGATAATCTCGTTCAAAAATGAATTTGCCTCGAAACTGTACCGTTTCTTGATTGTTATTAATAACAGAAGAAAACAATATGTATGTTATTGTTTTACATTATAAAAAATATCAATTGTGAACAAATTTGTTATGAACAAATAATATAGCAATTCATGATACATTTTTTAATAAGCACCATCTTCTACAGCAGAAAATATACGAATAACACTTTGCGAACGTAAGAAAGCTGTTAGTAACATTTACAGTTGTTTCATAACTGCATTCTGGCTTTAAACATTTTTTTTCCATTTCTTAACGTTGAAGTTTATAGCGGAAGAAATAAAAGAAAATGTAACGGAGATAAAAATAAAAATATATTAATGTTAAATTAGCAATGAACGTTGCGATAAACGTTGCAGAAAAATATGTTAAATATACCAACAGAACTGTCGCATATGACCCGATTCGCCTAGGTCGGAGAAAACTTTTACGAATGATTGATCCCTCAGATGCAATTTTAATATCCCCAGACTTACAAGGAAGGTACCTGAGGTGTCCCCCTCCGATTTTGTTCATTTTTAAATATGTTATAGAGGACTACAATCTAAGCCAACCGTTGGCGCCGGTGACCCCCAAATGTAAACAGAGCGACCGAGGAGAGTCTTGTCGACTCTCGCTCGATCACTCGAACATTCTCGTCACATTAAAAATAAAAATATATTAATGTTAAATTAGCAATGAACGTTGCGATAAACGTTGCAGAAAAATATGTTAAATATACCAACAGAACTGTCGCATACGACCCGATTCGCCTAGGTCGGAGAAAACTTTTACGAATGATTGATCCCTCAGATGCAATTTTCATATCCCCAGACTTACTACAATAAACATGGAACCGAAGTAATATTTTATTGAATAGTGCAAAACAAATACTTCATTAACTCAAATAATTTTATCACTCAAATAAACTTCAAGAAATTGTCATAATTCCGAAAAAATATTGCATCCAATTTATTCCAGTTTATTTCAATAAAACAATTCTTACAGATAGCAAAATAATACATCAGTACTATTCAAAAAATGTTTCTTTGATTTACTGAATATTTTTCTTACTGTATACAAATTCTATTCATACAAAATGTTAATATTATTGCATGCTCGACTGGATTTTAGAGCGTAATAAATTCTGTCATAAATTAAACCGTAATAAATTGCGGCCTCGTGCCGGAGCGGCGCGAGACGGACCCGTCGCATCGGAGATGCCCGGATGGTTCCGACGGCCCGCGAACGTAGCTGCAAACACATTAATTTGATGAAACCCGATGGCTGACGAACATGGGAACGGGTTTCCTCGAAACCTCGAATTTTTCTCCATTTTTTGCAGCCGAGAACGAAAAATTGTATTTTCGCAATTTTTCGATTTGTTACACGGATGTGCGAACCATGCGAGGGGCCGGTTGGTCAGCACAATGCTCGGTTAACTTCGTTTACGTGCAGCGCGGGGGAGCCGGCACGGCGCGAGACGGACTCGTCGCGCCGGAGACGGCCGAATACTTCCGAATACATCCGACGCCCTATGACAGTAGGTGCAAATGCCCTACATTCGATGGAACCGGATTGCCGATGGACATGGGAAAAAATGGAGAAACATTCGAGGTTTCGAGGAAACCCGTACCCATGTTCGTCAGCCATCGGGTTCCATCAAATTAATACGTTTGCACCTACGTTCGCGGGGCGTCGGAACCATTCGGGCGTCTTCGATGCGACGGGTCCGTCTCGCGCCGGATCTACTCCCCCCGCGCCTTGCGTAAACAAAGATAATCGAGTATTTTGCCGCTCGGACTCTAAATGCTTCCAGATGGACCCCATCGAATTGCATTTTTGCGCCCCAAAAATTAATTTTCCGTCAACTGGATCGAGCCGGATCTGCTGGAAACGACCAACCGGCCCCTCGCATGGTTCGCACATCCGTGTAACAAATCGAAAATTTGCGAACATACAATTTTTCGATTTTTCGTTCTTGGCTGCAAAAAATGGAGAAAAATTCGAGGTTTCGAGGAAACCTGTTCCCATGTTCGTCAGTCATCGGGTTCCATCAAATTAATGCATTTGCACCTACGTTCGCGGGGCGTGGGAACCATTCGGGCGTCTCCGATGCGACGGGTCCGTCTCGCGCCAGGCCGACTGCCCCCGCGCCCCGTGTAAACAAAAATAAACGAGCATTGTGCTGCTTCAGCGCCGGAGCCACCACGGATAGTACCAAACTGTCACTGTAAGATGGCTCCACATGTACGTGGGATTCCATCTTACCGACAAATTGGGCCCCAAGGTAGCACTTTTTCTGCGACGCTATCTGGCACAGTTACCGGCAACTAATTTTTTACCCTAAGAGCTATTACAGAGCACGTGTTATCCACGAAACAAGCGTGCGTTCTTCAGAAATCGTTTATAAAAGTATTCTCAATATTTTCCCACCTGACTCTAAAATTATACGACTATGTTGTTCTACATTGTCCAGGCTCGGTCCTGAAACTCTTCGTTTTTGATTCTAGGCCTTCAAAAGGCGTGAAAATATCGAAAATATGCCACGTTGGTTCTAGTCTATGATAAGTTAATACATTTTTTTATGAAAAATGAAATTTCGCGAGTTTCAGGACCATCATGAGGGCCGCCATATTCATGTACTAAAATTTGAAACGATTCGGTTCACACAGTTCGGAGAAAACTTTTATAAACGATTTGACCCCTCAGAGACGCCTTTCACATCCTCCTCCTGCCCCGACACCGCGTTATAAAATGCATATACGCGAAAAGGAGAGCCAGCCGAAGCGACCCATCTTCCATGTTCCCCCACCAGTGCCACCAATACTTTTTATATCTCGATTAATATGATTTGAAAATAAATTCATACAAACGATCATAAAATCAAAAACTCACAT
The DNA here is from genome assembly GCF_000612105.2 of Orussus abietinus. Classification (NCBI taxonomy): domain Eukaryota; kingdom Metazoa; phylum Arthropoda; class Insecta; order Hymenoptera; family Orussidae; genus Orussus; species Orussus abietinus. The sequence goes on along the minus strand of NW_019395288.1, from coordinate 7,962 downwards.
AAAACAAAAAATGTGTAATAAATGACTCGAATATCAAATTTATAATTTTTCTACGCAATCTCATAAAATAATATGATGTTATTAAATTATAAATTGGTATAGAATTATATAATAAATGTATGCTAATTCACTGTTAAGACATCAAATTTATAATTTTACTACAACAATGCATACTAAAAGTGTATGAACTTTATGACTTTTTTAAACAGTATACCGCCTAAAGCGTGCGTTTGAGAGAGATGGTCATAGCATGGGTTGCCGTTGGGGGGCGAGGAGACCAAACCCACCTGCTCGATCCCTCGCGGCCGCAGGGCACGCGATTCGCCGATCTCTCATCCGCGCTCGCTCTAGACTCCATGTTGTAACGCTCTTCTGTCAAGAGACCAGGTGACGCGGCGGGCAAATTCAAACGCGCTCTCGCGCTCCTCGATACGCAATGTCTCCTGTTCTATAGGGATCAAGTGCGAATCCATGCGAGTAATCGAAGATGGCAATAGTTGCAGCAGAAATAATGAGATGACCATTTTAATGAATAAATAAATGCATGGGTTAATGAATTGGTTATCTTATCAATTAAATCATTAACTTAATGGCGTATTCACGTTTTTTACAAGTATTTTTGTATTCACGAAGAACCATTTGTCGCATAAAGTGAAAGAATTTAATGGTTCCAAGTTAAGAGCGGGCGGCCATTATTCGGGATATTTCATGCGTCGTGATACGGAATCTCATTGCACCGTATTTCAGAGCAATTCGGCCACTTGAAAAGTTTTAACAATTAATAACGCGGTATTCCTTTGATATTTGGGTCGTGGAGTTACTCTGACGATTCGCAAGGACACGATTTTCTAACCGAAGTCCTCGGTTGAATGCATAATCGCGACGGAGGTGCGCCGGAAACCCATCCGAAGTCCGGCTCGGCCGATCGCCGGCGGTTCATGGGTCCGCGGGGCGGGAAGGCGAGACGCACACTCTCTGTTCTTCATTTTCCGGTCTAGAGAGCGTGCGTCCGAGAGAGATGGCCGTTTTGATTCGCCATCCCTTTCCTCGGTTTGAGACAGACATATGAATCGTCGGTACCCTGAAGTGACGGGAATGGCTTACCGGTGAGGGAGAGGGGACCCTGCCTCTCTGCCCCAACCCGCTCGCGTCCACGTGGTTCATGGCTCGCCGATGTCTTGCCCGCGCTCGTTCTTCAGCCTAGATTGTCACTCTTCGAGCCTTCCCGCCGCATGCTTGCACCAATCAGGGCGAAGAGCGAGGGTTCTCAATCCTCCTCCTTCATTCTCCGTTATGATACGTGTTATAGGAATGAATAATTTCGTGCTATGCTTGAATGTTAGTCCGTCCGGCCGGAGTAATAAATAATGCGGCGAAATTTTCATAGAAATATATTGTGTGTGTGCGTGCGTGCGTGCGTGCGTGCGTGCACGCGCGCGCGCGCGCGATTGTATTTATACGCATGGGAAATCTTCTTTCGGATACATGAAATAACGAAACGTATTACATTTATTTATTTATTTTTTATTTTCGCTTATCCAATTGCGCGAAGATATAATACATATGTATAGAATGTATGCGCGTTGTATCCCACGTCCACAAATTGAGATAATGCAAGTTTTACTATTTCAACTGATGGAATAAAGATTAATTAACGGAATTTGTTATATTACAAATACTGTTTAAACTTTAATGCAAAGGGTTTGCCAGCTGATTCACTAACAAATTGATAAACCTTTGTCAATTCGGACTTGAACGTATAATTTTTACGTTCCGATTGGCGGTTACGGAAGAAAATATATAAAATATATGAAATGCGTTGCAGAATCAACTTTTATTACGTTTCCTTCAATTTATTTTATTTACAAACATCAAATTTCTTATAAACATTCACTACAGCCTTCTCTCCGATTTAAACTTGCCGCTGCTGCAGTTCGTGGTACCCGACCCCACCACCTTGCGGCGCCATATACAGGAGGAAGGCATTCATGTCCGCCAGTGTACCATCTGAAACAATTTCTGGTTTGGCGATGGCAAACAGCGACTGGTTGGCAGCCGCTGCTGCAATCGCTGCTGCTTTCTTCTACCGCTCTCTGAAATTAAAAAAAAAAAGTTGAAATTATTATCAATGGAAATAATAAAGAAAAAGAAGATCATTTTTTTCTCACACTGAGCCCTAGCCTTATACCTTTCTAAAAATGACGCCAGGCCTCTCTTGCATCATCTTCGCCTGCACGTCGTTTATCTCGATAACGTAATCAAATCAGGGCCCCGAGAATTGTTTCAGACGGGTGTAGTTGTCGATGGCAGTTATAATCGCCACCCGCGTCTTGTCCAAATTGCCATCGACTCATTCCACCGGGACGACCACTGGAGGCATTATTTCTACATACCCTGGGGTAGCAGACATTTTGACAGCGACTGAGCTGCTGTAGGACTCTGGAGCATTATTTTAAAGAACTTCTCTCCACTTTGTACTTTTCGGTTTGACAAAGGGTTGTAATCTATCCGAGTACGAAGTTGTTATAACTACTCAGAGTCGGTAGTTGTTTAAAGGATCAAATGATCAGTGAAGCTCGTACTCTTTCCAAGATGATAATATTAAAAGTTCATCGCGAACCATCAAATTCTCATTTCTTACATTTTTTTAGAGCCCCACGGGAGTGTATCAGTCGTTCCAGCTCAGTGCTAGTTATTATGTTGTATAATGTAAACACTACATTTTCTACTTTACATTAAATTTTGACTTTTAACTAAATTTTGATGATGCAAGAGACATTGTATATAATCGTCAAAGGTAATGATTCTTAACGTATACCCTTTGATCCTCTTCGCATGTTTCTTGTCTGTTTTCTCCGACAATTTTGAAAGAGTATAATTTTGCTCGCAATCCTACAAATTCGAACATAATTTTCCCACTGTTTTCATCCTTCATAAAACCTAACACATTTTTCTTAACTAACGGTGTGACGTAAATATTATTTACAGGGTAGTCGGAAGTAACGAATTTATTTTTATCATGTTATCGTATTTATTCGGAACGCTAAAATGATAGAGGAGGCTGTTGGTATCCATGTACATTAATTTCGCCTTATTACCATAGGTATTCCTTACATAATTATAATGAAAGACATAAATGTACGTTTTGGAAATGTCTAGAATGGAAAACCCCGCGTGTATCGGTTTATTGAATTTAATTTTGCTGAGATTCAATTCAATTATAGTCATATTTTCATCGAATACAGAACAGCTATGAAAACTTGACTTAACAATTACAGCCTTTGTTCCATACCCTCCATCTCATTTTGTAATGTCCTTTTGTTTTCTAATATTTCCATCGTTTTACCGAAGACTGCATTATTCATCAGTTTATAAAAGTTCTTTTCAAAGTCATTATCAGATTTTTTGCTCATTTCAGTATTTAAATCTATATACTTTTTGAGCCACGGTGTCTGCTTAAATTTTAGGACACGATGTATCTTTATCAATTTCATACCTAATTTTAAGCATTGATTCAAATTCTTGTAATAAATTATGTACCTTTCTTTTGGAAAAAGTAACATTATGAATTTGGAGATGTTAGAGCCCGGAGGAGTGTATCGATGTGGACAAAGTGGCAAATATTTATGAAGTTCCTTAAGTTCGACTGGATATTCCAGATCGACTTCGAATATGTAGCCGATAATGTAGTAATCGGAAATATGATGAATATCCAATTGCTCGAAATTTTCCTCCCACTCGAAGGAATCTAATGGCAAATCCTGACTCATAGCTGCACCGTACAAGTTGTTAGCATCATAGTACATAAGGTACGATTCCACTTTACTCGAATTGAAATTATCTCCCATGTACCTGTATTCGTCATGGCGTACTTGTTGGAGCATTAAGCTACTCCACCCCGGATACCTCTTTCTATAAACATCTCCACTCAGTCAAGAGCTCGAGTTTCACACCGATACACTTTAGCATAGCGTCGAAAGCAAGATGAGGTGCAGTGTAATAACATAGAGGGTCTAATTTATATACAGTATAACATCCACGTCTAAAATTGTTCAAAGATATCAGCACGAAGTAAAACATCGGTTTTCAGATATAAATCGGAATTTTCACCAAATATCTTGATATGAAATGTTTGCCAAACGTTAAAAGCATGTACATTATCTGCATCCGATAGTCCTTTCTTAGCTGATTTTGAATAAAATTTTTCTTTGGATGGTAATTGATCGTGTTTAAATTTTTTCCAACTGTCAACATATTTGTACGGAAAAACACCCGTTCTAGTCAACAAGGTAAGTTCCTCTACACTATTGAAATGCTTACGCGTCATTAATTTTTCTTCATCTTTCAAGTAGAATGCTAATTTTTCGATACTGCTTGACATAAATCGAAACGAGTAAATAAATCGAATACGTACGATCGTATTGTTCTCACGATCGGCCCGCGCGGCCGTCGCGGCAATTGTTTGACCGCGTTGCACTTCGGCACTTCGGAGTTTTTTTTTTGTTTTGGACGGAAGGTGTGTTCGCGCCACTCGCGTCGCAATCCGCGGGGGGGGGGCGTCCCGCGCTTTTAACGGCGGTCCGCTTCCCCCTTAATGACCCGAGGAGGTCGTGGAAGCGTCAAGCAACCTTGGTGGACCGGGGGGATGCTTCTGCGGCGGCGAGGTCGGCCAGCACACTAGCGGTCCACATGGCCGGCTGCACCCGGAGGAGGACCGCGGGGACGGGGCGGCGGCTCGTCGGTGGCCGCGCCGAGCCCCCCCCCCCCCCCCCGGGAGCGGGAGCNGGGGGGGGGGGGGGTGAGCCGAGACCCGGACGGTCCTTGGACCGTCGGTGGGGGTCAACGATCGTGCGACCGGTCGGGCAGCGATCGTGCGGGGTCGGCGGCAGCGGTGTGACCGGGGGTAGCGTCGGGCGGGCTGGTGACCGCGGTAGCGCCCGTGGCGGCGTCGTTGGCTCCAGCGGCGAGGTCGGCCTGGGGGGCGGTCCGCACACGTGGCGAAATACCTGTGCGACCAGCGGGTTGAGGGCCTGATGGCGGGCCACTGGGTGTACGAAGACCGCCGCAGCGGCCTCAGAAAACCACCCCACGACCTCGGCCCGGGCGGGCAGCCGGTCGGAGTCTCCGTAGGCTGGAGGGCCACCAACAGTGGAGGTAGCGGTGGCCGGACCTCCGGCGTGTCCCGTGGGACCCTGGGTAGCGACGGGACCGCCGGCCGGTGCTGTGGAGGCGGCGGGGGCGGGAACAGGCGCGAGAGGGTTGGCCCCCCTGGCCCTCGCAATGGCGCGCCTCCGGGCGCGCCCTCGTCCCGTCTGACGTCCTCCTCGTCTGCGGCGCGTGGGCACGCGCCCCGGTGAGGGCTGCGTGGGCTCCATGGTGTTCCGGGTCGCGAGGTTGAACGCCGCGGGCGGGGGCTCGCGAAGACCCGTCGCGGTGCGTGGGGCCACGGTACGGAGCACGGGTGGATCCCGCTGTGAGGAGGTGGTCCACGAGGTGGAGCGCCGGGACGTCCTGCGGTTGTGCGTCTATCCGCGGAGCAGGGCGCGGTGCGTCCCGCGGAGGAGCGGGAATTTCCGCGGTGCGGAGCTCGTCCTGCAGCGGGTGCCTCGAGGCGCATGCGGGCCGTGGGGCTCGCTTCCACCGAGGGTGTGGATGGAGAGAAAAAAAAACTCGCGTTTTCAGCGGTGGAAAAGCGTGGTATATTGCAGAGCCTCCGGTCGTGCGCGACGGCCCGGGTGCTATGAGACAGCCCTTTTGGATCCCGGAGGACCCGTATTTATACTGAAAAAGTCCTTATGCTATCTTACTCTAACGCCGTCCTTTAAGGGGACATCCTTGTTTAAAACACTTATTAGCGAGGCTACGCCGGGTTTTCTCGTTCAAAGTGGCACGCCCCACAGGATGTTTCCGGGGCGACGTGGAGGCGCCGGGACCGGAGTCCCGGCGTCGCCACGGCCCCGATATCGCCTCACCGTCCGATTAATCCTGCGGCCGCCTGGCCCTCGCGGAATCGAAGGATGATAGGGGGTGGAGTGCGGAATGTCACAGGGGAGAGAAGGGGTAGCGAAGAAACCCGATCCGGGCCCCCAGGTGCCCCCCCTCCCAGAGTCGAGGCTGGGGGGCGACCGGGGGGGAGGCGGAGAGAGAAGGTGGGGGCCTCGCGTCCGATCGCGGGATTTGAACCGCACGAGGCGCGAATCCCGCGATCGGGGAGCCTTCCCGAATTGCCTATTTTTTCCGGGTGACTACACCCTTGCACGGGATATGTGCCAGGCGAGCAGGCCTGGCGCGCTGGCGCATGGGTTAAGGGGGACACGTGCGCTGGTTGATGGCCCCGGGGCGCTCAACCCGCCGGCGGAGGCCGGGCAGGCCCCGAGGGCGAGGGCGGCCGGATGGGACTCGGCCGTGGGAGCGAGGGAGAGGGAGCGAGGGTCGGGCCCGGCAACGGGACCCAGGGCGCACCCGAATGAGTACCGCGGCTGCATCCGTTGGGTCGGGGTGCAGGACACGGCGCCTTCGGGGCACTTGACGTTGTCGGGCTCGGGGGGAAAGAAATTTTTAGGGCTTTTAGGAAACGTTCTGTAAGGGTCGGTGATGCAAGCGTGCAACAGAATCGTTGACGCTCTAGGCAAGAAATATGTATCGCTCTTTATTTACCGACAGCAGGTTTATTGAGCTCTTGATAGATGTAGCCAGGGCTTTTATTAAGAAATGTGAATCATAGCCGGACAAGTTATGAAACACGATAGAAACAGTATGTGAATTCTTGTAGATCAAATTGCATTCCTGATGTGCATCACTGCGATATTTACCCGTAAAACGGCAGTAATCCCGATGCTCCACATTCGAGGAGTAAAGAGTTTTTCACAAATATGACGGATCATCATCGAGTAATATGCATTTCTCGGTTCAAAATTTAGCGGTTCCGTCGATATGATGCGTTTCAGGTAAAATTTTACGAACTGAGTTTATTCTTTTAACTCGTTCATAAACGATTCCACGCAATCGTTTCCACGATAACCTTTAAATTTGGTGCTGAACTTACATTCCAAACAATGCGCTATGCTATGTGGATGATGTTTCTGATAAACCGCTGTATTTGGCGAATTAGATGTATTCGCAACCGGTTCTCACATACATTCGATGTTGGCGTATATAACAAACGGAACAGGTACCATGTGCTTGTAATTTTTAAATTTTTTAATTTTTCGTTCGCATATGGTAATTCCATTCTACATTTATTAATATTCATACAATCGAGTCTATTGTTACGTGGCGGCCGAGCGGCTAGTGAGGCCGGGGGAATTTTGCAGATTCCTCAGAGCGGTTTGTAGAGATTAATATCTCGAGTTAATACTCTTACGCAAGCGTAACCAGTTTATTATTTGAGAGATATGGAGAGGATAACCCGAGCGGCTAGGTTATCCTCTTTGGTGGGATCGATAGGTTTTTTGGTCCTCAAAGGGTGTTGGAAAGTTGCAATGAGGACAGAGAAGAGTTTTAAGGTTTCGTGAGAATCAAGTCGTTGTTTTGTATAGCATGAAACAGTTCTATTTATGATGTAAGGGGTACAATGTCCATGGGGGTAAGGTGTGCAAAAATGTGCTGCGCTAAGCAGATCGTCGTGAGTCGAGACAAGGACGTTGTAGGCCGCGCTTGCGGAAGTGTAATCGAGATACGTCCGCGTATCAATTGCGGAATGCTGACGCGGGATTCTTTGCTTGCAAGGTGCGCTTCGACTTACTCAGCAAGACCGGCTAATGAGTTGTTTACTTGCATTTTAAATACAAATACAAGTCATAAAATTATGAGCCGGAATAAGGCATGGACAACGGAGGGTTAACATTAGGACTAGATGGCGCAGATAATTCGAGACGACATTTCTCGTGGAGGAATTCACCCTCCATTCCCTCTGTTAATTACTTGATCGTGGTCGCTGCAAAATGACAATCCGCCTTGCGA
>NW_019395287.1:0-10252 GCF_000612105.2 Orussus abietinus | reverse complement strand
AGCGATTCGAATTCCGCGCTGCTCCCGCCGCTAGTACGCTGCGCGGCCGGAGAGGGCAGTGCGGATCAGGTGCAAGCCATCGATGGAGTCCAGTGTATGTACCTTTATTTGGCAATATTACTGGACCAGAAGTGCTAGTGATCTCGTTCTTTCATATAGCGAATACGTAATATGGCGAACAAAATCCACGTGAGATTACAGTGCGAGAAATTAGTGTTCTCGTCAAAAATACGTAATAAACGCCCAGAACGAGTTTACTGGTAACTCTCCAAGGTTTAAAAGAAAATCTCAGAGATTCTGATAATTTCATTAAACTACAGTTTGATAAAAGAATATTATGTTAGGGATTATTCGCTCAGTAAATCGTGGATTTTAGGTCTCGAAATCACGTGGAGCAAGCTGAAGTTCCTGGAAATCGTTGAAAATCACTGAAACAATATCACAATTTTAAAGCCACGTGTCACTTGTTCTCGAATCACAGTGTCGTTTATCATATAAAATCAAAGGCAATCGGTTCTCAAAGAGGGAAATCGTTTTCATTGATTTCCGAGTGAATATCCCCTTGTTATTATTAGTTTCTTCAAAGTCTTTTAACCTTTTAACCTAACTGAAAACGCTACTGCTCCAGTAAAGAATTGCTAACGGTACAATTTATTTTTAATAAATTTGCTCATTTATTTTCGGTACCTAATTTTGTTAGTTCCTCTTTTAATGTTTACTTAGCTACATTACTTTGAGCAGATAACATGCCAAAAATTCTTCGTGATAAGTGTAATTAAAAGTTGGAAAAAAAAAGTATGCGTTGACGAGATTTAAACACGCGCCGTAGTAAGTACGCAGTAATTGTTCTAACTATTCTAACACCCCATCTTAATAAATACTTTTTTATTCTTAAGACATATATGGTGCACATTGGATATCCATGAATTAAAAATGTTGATAATTCGAGCTATAAGGCCCATTCGAACAAACGCTCGGACAGGTGTCTTGTTATTTTGGCCCTAGGTTAATAAGTTTAAAGTTCGTTTAAATTTCCACATTCCCTGGTTCCTGCATTTTCTCTTTACAAACATTTTATTTCCGTGGATGCCGTGACGGCATTACTGCATTCTTGAAATAATGCTTCAATTTCGAGATAGTGCTACAGTTCGACGCATCAAGTACTTGATATAACTGGCAGATGGCGACATATCACTGTCGCATTCCTGAAATAATGCTTCAAGTAATCTCGATTTGAATCAGAGATGGAGCTTCATCCTTTGTCCGATTTTTTTTTTTATTGAAATGGTGCTTCGGGTACCAGCAGAGATGAGTTGGGAGATTGCTCACGGGCAGGGTCGCGCGATCGCATCGTGTGCTGCCCTCTGGTTTTGTACGTGAGCTTTCACCGTTTTTTGCGCCCAAGGGCGGCGCAACAAATTTCTGACAGGGACTCACGCACTCGAGATGGCGATGCCATCTACCAGTCGCCGCTGGCGGCTCACGTACTCGTGATGGTAATACCATGCAGCAGTTGACGGTGGTGGCTTACCGACACTNAATGGTTCTTCATGAATACAAAAATACTTGTAAAAAACGTGAATACGCCATTAAATTAATTATTTAATTGATAAGATAACCGATTTGTTAACCCGTGCATTTATTTATTCCTTAAAATGGTCATCTCATTATTTCCGCTGCTACTATTGCCCTCGTCGATTACTCGCATGGTTTCGCACTTGATCCCTGTAGAACAGGAGACATTGCGTATCGAGGAGCGCGAGAGCGCGTTTGAATTTGCCCGCCGTGTCACCTGGTCTCTTGGCAGAAGAGCGTTACAACATGGAGTCCAGAGCGAGCGCGGACGAGAGATCGGCGAATCGCGTGCCCTGCGGCCGCGAGGGATCGAGCACGTGGGTTTGGTCCCCTCGCCCCCCAACGGCAACCCCTGCTATGGCCATCTCTCTCATACGCACGCTTTAGGCGGTATACTGTTAAAAGAAAAGGCATGAAGTTCATACACTTTTAGTACGCATTGTTGTAGTAAAATTACAAATTTAATGTCTTAACTGTGAATTAGCATACATTTATTATATAATTCTATACCAATTTATAATTTCATAACATCATGTTGTTATTCTATGAAATTGCGTAGAAAAATTATAAATTTGATATTCGAGTCATTTATTACACGTTTTTTGTTTTATGCGACTTTTTGATTTTATGATCGTTTGTATGAGTTTATTTTCAAATGAAATTAATCGAGATATAAAAATTATTGTTGGCACTGGTGGGAGAGCATGGAAGATGGGTCGCTTCGGCTGGCTTTCCTTTTCGCGCATATGCATTTAACCGATGACGTCGGCTATAATGTGAACTATTGTGAATTTTCAACGTAGTCCACGTCTAAGATGAAATTCATATATGGCGTTATTTTTTGTTAACATTCTCGAAAGCGTTAAATCTTTCTCAGATACAGCGCAACAAAAGTTTGCATTGTTCCTCTTTAAATATGACATCCCTAGTAGCACAAAATATTTGTCCTATATTTTCTATATATTTAACGAATATCGTAACGTATCATTTTGTAAGTATTTACGAGACATTTCAAATATTTGCAGAACGTTTTCTTTAGAACATTATCTTTATAATATTTGTATAATATTAGCTCCACGTGTTTTCATCATATTTTTCTAACAGATTTACGAAACATTTCGTTTCGTTTTAATATCAGCATTTTTTAAATATTATCTACCGAATACATTATAAACGTTTTGAAAATATTTAAAATCATTCTCCTCACAAACGCAAAATAACCGTTACGCGCAAGATTTGGGTAATCTCCATCCGAATTACCCCGGCCTCGCATCCGCTCGGCCGCCCCGTAACAGTCCCATTTAAATTCAATCTCCAGTTAATCCGAATCGGGTGAGTCGCGGGGAACCCTTCTTTATTTCGAGGATTCCCACTCCGACACCAATTTATAATCGATTGTCAAAATAGGTTCGGTCAAGTCAGCGAGTCGATCAAATCACCGAATTTATACGAATCCGCGCGATAAACTTTACGCCCCCCTCCACCCCATTTATCTTGTGTCAAGTGTGAAATTTAAATCGATTGAAATATTATTGTACAAAATATTATTTAATGTGAATGGGCTTGGTTGAAATATTGATTCATACTGGTTGTTACCGAAACTGTGTATCTTGATTTTATCGTAGATGAGGCTTCCCGAACGACGTATGAATCGGGTGGAATATCCGGATGTCATATTTTGTGCTAGTGAATTTTGTATCTCAGGAATTTTGTTCTAATTGATCGAGATAAAATCAATTTATTCACGACATTATTAAATTCCAATTTCAATCAGTGGGATTCGGGTTAATTGTGTATGAACCTTCTAATTTCAAGTCCTCCCACTCTTATAATACATTCAAGTCATTGAGGGAATTGAAATCAGTCAAATCAGTGCTGCGGTTAAATTTACTATTTTACATACGACTCAGTTCGGTAACTCTCACCTGATTGTCCAATACCTTAATTATATTACAGTGTCATTCGTTTGATGTTCTCATGAGCAGATAATTTTTGTGTCACTTATAGAAGTTTATTGTGTCACCCGTTGTCTGATTTTCCAACTACGGATATTATTTTGGCAGCCATTGATTACATTTTTTCTTTGCATTTATTATTCAGTCTGGAATTAAAGGCGAAACTTCTTCTGTTTCGTAAATTTCGATTCTGCGTCTTAAGTATTATTTCATGATTAAATTTTATTCTGCCTGATTAAATTTTGAAAGCTACTCTAAATGTCGTGTTGAATTAATTGAGATTTAAAATTTTTCCATTGTGGAATTCTACGGAGTTAGATCGTTTTGACCGAATTAGTCGAGCCTCGCGCAAGCCTGTAATTGTAATGCAGAAATATCGTATTGTGTCTTCGCGAATTAATATAAAATTCGATAGCGGAATGTAATTGTTCACGGATCCCGTATTTGGTATTGATCTGTCCACATTGTGTATTTTGTTGAATGTGATTATAGTTGGTCTTTCCTTCCTAATTTTAAGATCGTTACTTGAAATGTCTCCTTGCAACTTATTTCAATCATTTATTCCCCGATCGTTCAATCCCTCTATGCAAACCTCGATTCCAGAGGAAGTTTTCTAAGTCCCATTTTATTTTTATTTGATAATCGTTTCGCACCGAAGTTATACCCCTTTGCAATTCGATGTCTATTCTCTACTTTTATCCTTTGAAGTCTTATGTTTAATTTCGACTTTTAGCTTTTGCGATTTGATACTTACTCTCGCCCCTTATCTTTGAAAGTTGATGTCTATCCTTGATTTTGAAACTTGATACTAAGAATTTATTTCCGATTCTTGAAATGTAATATTAAGGATTTATTCTCGCTTTGGAAATTTGATATTAAGAATTTACTTTCGCGTTCACTCCCGCAATTTGATATTAAACCCTATTCTTAACATTTATTCTTGAACCGCGACATAAAATTGTACCCTTAACTTCAATTCTCAAATTTTGATATTAACCTCTTGTTCTTGAACTTTATCGTTGAATTTTAATATTAAATTTTGGTTTTAATTTCATTCTTGAAATTTGAATTTTATTCTTGAATTTTGATGTTGAGTTTAATTTAAAACCGCTATTCTTGGATCTTGACATTGGTTGTTTAGAAAATTTTTATTAATTGTTAAATTTTGTTCTTAGTTCCATTCTTGAATTCCTAAGTTTTATATTTTTCTGTGAACATTAAAAATTTACAATCTTATTCCTAAATATTTATCTTGGAAATTTGATAGCGAGCTTGTCTTTAGACTCTTATTCTTGGGATATGACATGAATTAGTACCTTCTTAATAGTATTTTCGGGTTTTGATATTTTTTGACTGTTCAACTTATTCTCGAATCCTAGTTCTCTATTGTATCGGAACTTTGCTATTGCTCCCCCACGTAAAGAGACTGGAGAGATACCTCCCTTCGATTTTACTAAGGGAAGTCTGCGATTTGAAATTCGGGCATTCGAATTTTACTGTGTATTTGTACTTGCGATTTCCATGGTCTCCCATAATCTTAATTGAGTTTGTCGAAGTCGACTCCATACCATTCAGCGAATATTTACTTGTAATTGTAGATTAATTTTAAACTGGTCCCTATGTGTTACGTAGAGACTACTTACGAAATAATCCCGACCCGGTAAATCGGAAGGTAGCCATGGAATTCAATAAATTAGCACGTGATTTTGACATACGCTTGCGAAATGAAGACTCAGTCGACCTGACTAAGATCGCGCCACCGACCCAAGTAGACCAGGTCGCGATCAACCGGGCCTAAGTGCATCCTGGTGACGCTGCAACATGTCCTCCACCCCTGCAAACACCGCCCTCGTCTAAACCATGGAACCCCCACCAATTGGAGCGCCGTCCCAAATTCGTCAATAAAAACCAACAACCGTCCAGTTAATGGGCAGTTAATCGCAGACAGTTAGAAGAAAGGTCAGACTCACACCGAGTCTCACGGACCCATCATCGTCATCGATCACGAGCTTGGAGTCTTTGGTTCTCGACTCTCAGTTCCTAGCAAGTCTAAGACCGAAACCATCGAACTCGGAGGATCACCTGCTTCCCGAGCTACAGTCGTGCTGCTCGGTACTCTGGCAATCCAAGAGCATCAATCCAGGAAGGGACGGCGGCACTAGTACATCCGTTGGACGGGAGGCTCCAAACCTAGAGCACGGCACGGGCGGAACGTGTTCACGTGCAGTCATCAGGTTGATCGATCTAAGGAGGACGTCACCGAATTTGTCCGCTGATTAAGCCAGGTACAGGCCCTTTCGCAAGCTCGGGTCACCTTCAGTTTTCCATCCTAACCTCATCTTTCATCGTAACTAAAAATACCCGAATTCCATACCTAGCTCCGGATAACCGGATAGATTAAGTCTTTTTGTATCTCCAAAACATTTCAATATCTTGTCTCGTGCTAGAATCACGCGAACCTCGCAAATTCTGAATGCAAGAAGCGCCATGTCAGCATATTAGGCGTCCAGTGGCCTACTGCCACTGACCACCTAATCGCGTTACCGGAAGCTCCGCAACGCGGAACGAAACCGAACCGTAAAAACGTAGACGTGGCGTTCTCTCTTACTCCTACGGGTCGCATAGGCCCCGGGCTTCTTCCTCTACCACTCTCAAAACTCCTGTCACGGGCCTTCCACTCCCTGTTGTGAGAGTCTCGGTATCGGCTCCCGATAATCGGATTAGCATCGATATTTACACGCCGGCGAGGAAAACTCTCTCTCTACCCCGGGCTGCGGTCTCGTCCCACCCGGAGCTCCGTTCTCCATTGCTCTCTGGCGGATCTTATGCCTCCCGACGGGATTCTCGCTTGCCGTCGTTCACCCTCGGGCCTTATCGCCCCTTCCTTCCGCGGCTTGCAAGGCGGATTGTCATTTTGCAGCGACCGTGATCAAGTAATTAACAGAGGGAATGGAGGATCAATTCCTCCACGAAAAATGTCATCTCGAATTAACTGTGCCATCTAGTCGTAATCTTAACCCTCCGTTGTCCATGCCTTTTTCGGACACGTAATTTTATTACTTGTATTTGTATTTAAAATGCATGTAAACAATTTAATTTCATCAGTTTTTGACAATGTGGCTATTTCGAGTTAAGCGTGTTGTTTAACTTTTTCGAGAGTTGATTCAATTGATAGAACAAGTATCATTCTGATCGATTGTTTTCTAATATTCGCATTTCTCTGGAAGTAATTAATTTCAAATGGAAATAGATTCAAAATCTATTTAAAATGGGAAATCCGAAATAGTTTATTGTTCTTATTTCAAATACGAAATAGAAATGGTGTTTTACGTTTTTGATACCTATTTTAAATGAATTGAATTCATAAAAGTTACTCCGATTTGCGTTGCGACGGGATTCACCCTTCCGACCGTCAAATAGTCCCTGCCCGGTATTGAGTTCGGACCAGGGGTCGAGCCCGGTCTTCGACCTTTCCGACAGGCCCGATTTGGTTAGGGCGCCAGGTGCCCGCGCGCACCTCGGGCTTTTGGGACCCGGTAGCCTGGAGCACGATGACCTCGCTGGTCCCGGTCCCCAGGCGTAGCCGACCGGCCACTCAGCCCCGCAAGGACCTTACGCCCTTCGCGGCACGGCAGAGGTGGGGTTCGCCGCGGTACCCGTCGAGTGCGAAGGTATCCCTTCAGGCCCTGCGGTTCGCAGCGGGAATGACAAAAAGAATAAACGATAGACAATCGAAATTGTGGCGATAGAGGATCCCGACGGGATCGAATTTATTGACGGGCCGTTTCACTAGGATCGCGCCCGATATCATTTAATGCTCGTTACAAAGGAGAAGAGGGCGCCCGTCGAATGGGACGGGCGCTTGGCGGGACGCAATAAGACACAATTAATATGAATCGCGGAGCAAAAGGTATCCCCCTCGGTAGGGGGACCTACGGGCACAACGCCCGGCCGGGAAGACTTTTTGGGCCCCCTAGGTGCCTCGATAAGGGCCCGGCGCCCGGAAGCTGCGCAATTGATATGTCGCCGGCCCGCGGTGTGCAACCTATCCCCGCCCACTGCGACCTGCACGCACGCAGCCACAAATTCACACTCGGTAAGGGGCTCGGTAAAATAGGCGGGCGAGGATCTCTTCCCGGCTCGTATACGGAATCTAATACCGGGACACGACCTACTGGATTTCCTGCGGCCCGGAAGGTGCCGCCCGGCAAGAAAATGACGGCTCGCGCCCGGCCCGCCACGCGGTCGCCGGTCGACCGAATTAACTCACGCACCCGGGGTGTCGGCACCCTCCGTCCGACGTCGGGATCTCGGATCACAATCGACCCTTAAAGTTCAGTACGATACGGATGCGGACAACGGATGGATTGACTCGCTGCACGATCGGCGGGATACATGAAATGGCATGACTTAAGAGGCCCCCTAGGCCGGCTCGGGCTCACCGATCGTCGATCGGTTCGGGACGGGACCTCCCTTCACGGCACGGCGGCGCAGCTGGTTGGCGGTAGTGGACCCCCTTCGGGACGGGACAGCTCCTCCTAAGGCTCGCGCCGGGACGAGACGGCTTTTCCTTTTCGGGGCGGGATTACGGCTAGGTCCGCTGTCCTTGGCAGGTGCTCTACCTTGGCAGGTCCCCTTGGCAATGGTGGTGTGGTTAGCAGGACTTCCGCTCCCGCCTCATTGTCCTCCTAGCAGGCCCCGCCGAACCTAAGCCCGGAAATCGACCTGCCCTCTGGCCCCGCCGGAGTGGGTCACTAGGCCGACTAATTAGGTAGGCCACCGGCCGATGGTAGCAGGCCCTTCAAATCGCGGGACGCTTCACGCGTCTCCCCGAGACCTTTTAAACGTCGGTGCTCCTCAGCCGATGCGCACTGCCTCCGTACCTAGTTTCTTAACGCCACATTTTCTATCATTTCCTTATCTCAATCCTTAGCCTAACGATTACCAAGGGGACCCCTCCGCCCTCCGGCTTTACATACACCTCTTGTGACGTGTGGGAAAATTCGCCACGTGACGTGTGGGAAAATTCACTACGCCACAGCGTTTATAAAAAACTCGGATAAGAAAAGTCTTTCTTACGTTTACGGGTGCTCATTTACATGCCCATTTAATGATTTACAGGTGCCCATTTATTCGAGGAATACGAAGAATGGCGTAGAACGTAAATATATAAGAGACATGGAATCACGATTTCGTTCCTATGTCCAAAAGTTAATGCATCGTAAATTTTCCTACAGTATTTCACTGTATATATATTTAGAAACTATTTTTTTTAAGCTAAGATAATATTCTAACTTCGGTTCATTGGATGGAACAATTGAATAGCTAAGAAACTTATTAACTATTAATGAAACATGTTTCATTATATTCCTCAAGAAATTTTGCAAATAATCATTCAACAGAAACTACGTTAAGTGAATCAGAGACGCTCCACAATAATATTTAAATGATTTTCATTAATTGTTTTTCTTTATAAATATTTATTTTCTTTAGGCAATCCATTTCACCCCTCGAGCGATTCAAATTCCGCGTTGCTCCCGCCGCTAGTACGCTGCGCGACCATAGAGAGCAGTACGGACAGGAGGAAACCATCGACGAATGCCAGTGTACAGGTTAGTTTTTGTTACTGCGAGGTTATATTACATTATTAAATATTGAAAACTGTTAAATAATTCATACTTACATGACATGATAAAAAAAAAGTTATATTGTTGAACTTCTAATTATAGTACACTGGCGGACAAGAATGCCTTCCTCCTGCATATGGCGCCGCCAGGTGGTGGGGTCGGGTACCACGAAATGCAGCAGCGGCAAGTTTAAATCGGAGAGAAGGCTGTAGTGAATGTTTATAAGAATTTTGATGTTTGTAAATAAAATAAATGATAGGAAACGTAATAAAAGTTGATTCTGTAACGAATTTCATATATTTTATAAATTTTAATCCGTAACCGCCAACCGGAACGTAAAAATTATACGTTCAAGTCCGAATTGACAAAGGTTTATCAATTTATTAGTGAATCAGCTGGCAAACCCTTTGCATTCAAGTTTAAACAGTACTCGTAATATAACAAATTCCGTTAATTAATCTTTATTCCATCAGTTGAAATAGTAAAACTTGCATTGTCTCAATTTGCGGACGTGGGATACAACGCGCATACGTTCTATACATATGTATTATATCCTCGCGCAATTGGATAAACGAAAATAAAAAATAAATAAATAAATGTAATACGTTTCGTTATTTCATGTATCCGAAAGAAGATTTCCCATGCGTATAAATACATACACGCGCACACAATATATTTCTTTGAAAATTTCGCCGCATTATTTATTACTCCGGCCGGACGGACTAACATTCGAGCATAGCACGATATTATTCATTCCTATAACACGTATCATAACGGAGAATGAAGGAGGACGATTGAGAACCCTCGCTCTTCGTCCTGATTGGTGCAAGCATGCGGCGGGAAGGCTCGAAGAGTGACAATCTAGGCTGAAGAACGAGCGCGGGCAAGACATCGGCGAGGCATGAACCACGTGGACGCGAGCGGGTCGGGGCAGAGAGGCAGGGTCCCCTCTCCCCCACCGGTAAGCCATTCCTGTCACTTCAGGGTACCGGCGATTCATATGTCTGTCTCAAACCGGGGAAGGCGATGGCGAATCAAAACGGCCATCTCTCTCGGACGCACGCTCTCGGGAACGGAAAATGAAGGACAGAGAGT
>NW_019395286.1:0-11700 GCF_000612105.2 Orussus abietinus | reverse complement strand
TCCTAGGTAAAAGGGCATTGAAATTATGTCGTTGCACTTTTTTATATGATAATGACCACTTATCGAAAATCGCTCCCATATAAACACAGGTCAACATTTCATCTTCGATATGAGCACTCGTTAAGCTCGATCGGTTTAGAAATACGTTCGGAATCATTGTCCCCGTGAGGCCCTGCAAAATCGCTGGAGTGGTGAGCGCCCTTAACGCGGAACGCCACCCGACGGGGATCGTCACCGCCCTTCGTTAAGGATGGGGTACGATCTTGAACCCTGCGGAAGGGCCCTCGGCGGGACGAGCACGGAATGGCGCGATTTCCTCGACGGCGTTATTCGACCTCGATTCGATGATATAACTCGCTGTGCATTACCCTCGAAAACGGGACGTTCGTTAACGGGAACGAACAATCGCGACCTAGGATGAATTCGGTACTCTGGCTCACGGAACGGACAAAATGACGGCGCAGACGCCCGCCGGGCAGGTTCGGCTCACCGGTATAGCTGGTTGACTAGCGAATTAACTCCCTTCGGGAAGCGAGAGCTCGGCTGATCTGGACTCCAAGGCGCCCTTCGGGACAGGAGCGGCACGATGCCCTTCTGGAACGGGAACGGCGAGGCTGCCGCGAACGGGAGGGTGGGGTCCCAGCTCTTACCGGTATGGTCAGGGGGTCGACACTCCTTATGGGAGAGGTGTAACGCTGAAGTTAGTTCACCTACTCCAAACAAAGACTGCGCTGGTGTCGTGACTTTTCAGTCTAATAGAAAGAGAAGAACAGAGAAAAAATGTTCTAACCAATAGCAAGAGACTCCAGGAGGCGCAGCGTAAATGCGCATAAAAATAGTCGGGACAAGTGAACCAAAGTGAACCTAACCTCGATTAGCGGCAATATTTTTACAAGTTTCGATTACCTCGGGTATTAAATCGCGAACGTGAGTTTATGAGTAAAAGTGTAAATCAAGAACAGTTTGTAGTTTCTTACTATAATAATTGTAATAATTAAATGGATTAAATGCGATCTATAGATCGCTCGTTGTTGTTTCTCCCCTCTCCTTCCCTGTCGCCCTCTCGCTCTCTCGCTCTCTCGCTCTCTCTCCAAATCATAATACTTTCGAAAAGATAAGGNGAAAAGGCCATGTCCGACAAATTACAACGTTCTTTCACGCTATCGGATGACGCGAAATGTCTCATACGCAAATTGTTGTCGAAATTTAATGATAAGTGGAAAATCGTTTCGAGGCACGAGGACAGATTTTTAAAGATGTTTTCCGAATGGCTGAGTGTGTTCGTTCTTTTGAAAGAAACTCCAGAAGCTTCGAAGAAGTCTAGCAAAATAGGTCGGTCTTTTTTAGAATTTTCTAAAACTAGCAAGCGTACAAAACGGTGGAAGACTGAAAAATTACATGCAGAGACAGGTACTGAAGAATTGTCTTATGATACTTAAATGAACCTTCGAACATGTAGCATATTAGATGCTGCAAAAGTTGTCCAAGAGGTCACACTGGGAAGCCCATCAAAAGCTAAACATTATAGAGGATCTATCGGATCGATTTCAGAAACCCCTTTTTCTCCTGATGCTGTTCTGTTATAGTTGAAACGAATTTATCAAAATCACAGTACCAGAAAATTCGTAATGCAAGCAGAGAAAATGGCTCAACTTTATTCCCGTTCTACAATAAAGTTCATCAACCGAAGCTTCAATGTTACCCAACGAAATCAGATATTTCTCTAACGAAATGCAGTGCCGAAGTAAAACTGCAGGCTTTACTGGATCACAAAAACGAAAGAATCTTGTTAACTCAAAAGTATGTGATTAACAGTATGCCTTACGAAAAAGTTCGCAACTTGAATTTAATTTGTAAGTGGGGTTGCGATGACACTTCTGGCCAAAGTACATTCAAGCAAAAATTTACCGATGATGATGGAAGCAAGTCTGATGGAAACATTTTCGTTACTTTACTCGTTCTATTGCAACTCTTATCAGTCGACCAAGAAACACAAAATACAGTTATTGTATGGAAAAATCCAAGGCCATCGTCTTTTCGTTTTTGTCGACCAATCAGGATTCAATTTTTGAACGAAAATACTGAAGCCACTGTTAACGAAATGGAATTTCGACTCTTCTCGCGACACTGGCCCGGTCGGAGCGTTTGAGTATCCCCGAGGAGTAATGTCTGAATGGAGTAAGAGATACAATAGATTAGGTAACAATAACAAAGAATGTTTATTCCTATGTTTCGCTAATAATTCATGGAAATATTGGAAGCTAACCGAATACATGTGATAGCTTGCCTAAGGGCGCTCACCACTCTAGTAATTTTGCAGGGCCTCATGGGGACAACGATTCCGAACGTATTTCTAAACCGATCGAGCTTAACGAGTGCTCATATTGAAGATAAAATATTGACCTGTGTTTATATGGGAGCGATTTTCGATAAGTGGCCATTTTCATATAAAAAAGTGCAACAACATAATTTCAATGCCCTTTTAACTAGGAAGGAGGTGCTTGATCGAAAATCGCTTCCATGTAAACACACGTCAACAATTTATCTTTAAAACGAGCACTCGTTGAACTCAATGGGTTGAGAAATACGCTCAAAATCGTTGTCCCCGTGGAGCACCTTTTTCAGGATTTTCAAGTTTCTTGCGAGGAATTTGGGCATTCCTTAGCAACCGTTGCCGACCCTAGGCGGAGCGTCCAACTAGCGTGTGCGGGCGGCCGAGGATCACACACGTTTCGGCGCCTAGTCCAGAGGCATCTAGTCGTTGCGCGAGTCCTATACGTGCAAAATACGCACACATTTTTCGCCCGTTGCTAAACACCGCCTATTGTGCGTCGCGTCTTCCTCATCCGAGCAAGAGAGTACGTTTTGGTTACCTCCCACCGAATTCGATGCTAATGCCATCTAGCGGTGGAAGTCATCGTCCCCACTTTGGTGGTGAATGCCGTTAATCCCAGCATCTCTGTTAATCCTAATTTTTGCGTAACAGGAAGGTATCGAAAGGCTTAATAATCTTCAATGATTAATTTGAAATGAAAGAGTTAATTGACTAATATCTATAATAATATTAATAAATTATGATAACGGTAACTATCTAGCTGGTCTTATGGCTCGAACTCCTGGGGATTGATTTTGTAACTCGAATCGGGTTAAAATGCTAAAAGTGAGCACCTCACGCGAGTTTGTAATATGTATATTTAGATTCAAAGGACGAAGCAGTTGAGTCGTTAACAAATTGAGAAATGTTTCAGAGTAATATTTCATTACTTTGGTTTAATTTTATTTGCCTCTAAATGTCTGTTTTCTTTGGAAAAGGGATTTTGTCGCTCGCAGCAATTCACATTTTGCACCGATTTCACAGTGTATTCCGCGCGGCCGGTGATGGCAGCATATCCATAGGGAAACCAGTCAATGCTCGCCAGTTATCTTTGGTAGGAGAGCTCATTTCTCGCACTTTCACTTCACGTGAAATTATTTGTCCGATTTTGTATCCTCCAGTGAAAAATTGCAATCTCTAGACTGAAAGTATAGGGAGAAAAGGTATTGGGTGAAAGAGTAACATATATAGGTTTGTTCGTTTTGCCTACATTTTCTATATTTTTACGAAAAGTCTACACTTTGGTGTTTGTTTTGACGGAAGTGACGCAGACGTCGTTGGTCGTTCTGAGAGTATGCACTCTCAGAACGACCAATGACGTCTGCGTCACTATATGCATACACCGAGTGTGCACTTTCTCAACATTTTCTACCCTCGATCCCGAGCGAGTGCAAGAAGTGTAGCCCGCGAATTTGGCGGCAAATTTCAAAATTGAAAAGACCAACAAACAGGAAAATACAAAATTTATGCTAACATCTCAACGTAACATAAATAGAAGTAATTATTAATGCATCTTCTTCATGTATAAAACGATTTAGCGTTTTAGTTTTGTACGCTATGTTTGGAACAATTTACAATAATTATGTATTACTACGTAACCGCGGTTGGAATGAATTAAACTATAATTTTTCACTGTTGTAATTAAATTGTTTTACATTCTACTGCAATCATATACTGACCCTTATTGATCCTCAGTAACTGAAATCCATGAAAGAAATTTTCATCTTCTACGATTACAAGGTAATAGAACGGATTGTCGGATTTGAAGAAATCGAAGACAGCCCAAGAAGGAAGACTGGAAGAAGCATTACATTTTTGTATTTGTCATCGTCCGATACAAATAACCTCAAAATCGTGTACTGCTCTACTAAATCGGTCATCTTGGACTTTCGTGAGGTATCTGGCGTTCGGAACGTCGACGAAAGTGTATCTACACTTCTGCACTTTTCAAGAAAAGTGTAGTACACTCGTTATATTCGAGTGTAGAAAGTGCAGACAACGCGAACAGATGGACTTATATTTTCACTTGAAAACAGTTTGAATTTATGCAATTTATCCCTCGTACCGTTCTAACAATGAATTGTGATAAGTTGCAAGTTTTATATGCAACATAATGAAGAGATGAAAATGAATATTACTCAGCAACTACAAATATTTATTACTGCTAATGTACTGTGCTACAAAATAATATAAGAGTTTTTGCGTTAATAATAAACTTTACTGTTAACATCACTCATACGAAATTGATTCTGAATACAATATACTGAGGTATTCTCCTCGCTATTAATCCATCCTCCGCATTTATCCATCCTTTTTTTCCTAGTTTGTCATCAAGTTATTATCAATATGACTAGGTGGACCATGTTAACCTCTGCTAACATGAGTCTTTTACGTACGCATCTTTTATGTCGCGCTCTTGTTATTATCTCTCGCCTTCGTTGCATCTATCGTTCCTCTCACACATCTCGTCATTTCAACACGAAATTTCTTGTCGAGTATTCTTATCTAAAATATCTCACACTTACACCTTGGTAACAATCACAAACTCGCGGAATTTTCTCACTTTCAGCATTTTTACTAGATTTGTCATACAAATTCTAACGCTCCCGAAAATTAGAAAATCCGGTGAATAAGCTTAGGTGAGATGAAAGTTCAACAAGTGGTCACTTACCAAAGATACAAAATCGACCTCCTGGGCCAGGAGAGGCGACACGACGGTACAGGTCTGGTTTGTATCGTCTCTTTCGGAATCGATCGGAGATCTTAAATCGCTCCTATAGTGATTTGAGGTCTTGTCCAGCGAAACGGTTTCAGAGTCGATATGTAGGAAAGTTTCCTCCCTTCCTACAATTCAGGTTGTGTTCTATTTTTTGGCACTTTATAAATGTCCCGCGAGGCTCGCGCGTTTGCGGTAGACGTGGGTTGTTGCCTGTGGGTTGCTGCGTAGTGTACATAAGCAGAATGGCTGTGTAACTGTGTGGACGAGTCGTCGGTACACGTCACCTCCCAAGCCCGCGTATTTTAACTTCAGTGACGAAGTTGTACTATATTCTCAAAAAAATTTAAAAATAGGAAAAATAATAATGGAAAAGGAATTGAAAAATCTAAGTATACAAGTTTAATATTCTTTATTGGTGTAGAAAATGTACATCTTTAGTAAGTTTATTTCGTACTCTTCGGTTTTGTAACTTAATATTATGTATTTTTATTTCATGATGTAGTCGTAATGTAAAATAACTTTTGAATATATTTTGTATTTGATATTGAAGCAACGCTGAGTATAAAAGTATTATTAAGTGTATTACAATTTGAAGTATCGATATATTTAATTTCTACATGTGAAATTAGTTTAAAAAAAAAAATATAGTTTATAGTAATATAAATTACAATTATTAAAATAGGCACAACAAAATTTAAGCACAGATAAATCAAAATTAAGTTCTGCTATAACTTACCAACAGGAGACACAGTACTTTGAAATGACTCTTGTTTTTTTGCAATTCTTTTACTAGCAGCTGGATCCTATCTTTTCCTATACTTAGCTGTTTGCATTGTCTTCTGCGCATCTGAAGTTGATTTTGAAAACTTGAAATTTTTTCTTTAGAAGTCTGAGAATACAACTGCGCTTTCTTTGGAGAATCCACGTCGTCGATGCTAAAATTTCCTTTAAAAAATTTTCTTTTGGATGACATAGCTGGCTGAATAAAATTTTGCACTTGTGGTTCGGCTTCAGAATTGATTTTAATGTCTGTGACATTTTGATCAGTAAATACCACTTCTTTTAGGACCTCTCTCTCATCGATAACTTTCTGGCTTACCTCCTTTAGAAAACAAAAAATATTCTGCCTAAATCACAATAACAGACTGATGATACTAGTTGTTAGTGAGTATTGTTTGAATTACTTGCTCCGTCGTATTGTGATTCTTCTTTTAAAAAAGATAGTGGTACTTGCATGGGTTTATACTTATCGACTCCCATACGGAAGATATTTAATTATGGGACAGCACCTTTTTTTAATAATGCAGCTCTTCCAAATTGCTTTGGCATAAAAGAGTCCTTGGTCAAATGCTGAGAACAGATGCAAGAAGCAGTTAATTAAAGTTCAATTAAAAATTTTCATCGTTTTTTACATTAATGACAAAGTCATTCATCTCGCATTTCCAGGTTTTTAGAGAATCTAAAATCATTAATATCAAATTAACATCAAAGTTTACAATTGAATGAATTATTATTAAGTTTCTTTATGAAACATTTTAAAAACATAACCTTAAACAATGACATTTTTTTTATTTACTCAAAAAAACGACAAGGTCGCGGAGCGCGGTTCAACGGGGCTCTTCGCGCTTTTTGCACCACAATTTGGAACAACGCATCTTCGACCCATCTTATAATTCGAAAACATTGATCTACTTTACAACTTTAATTTTAATTATATTATTTTGCATACTTCCCAATCTGTATCACGTGACTATACTATAAACTAGAATATACCACGTGAGCCGACGCACACTAATTCGTGTCGTCGGCTCACGTGGTACATTCTAGTTTACCCCTTCCACTGCAAGGTGAGGTCTAGATATTCATTGTCTAAGGGTTGTGACGTGGTTTCCGTGACAAAGCTGGACGCCCGATCTATAACACTCGCGGAATGGGCGCCAGTCGCCACCGGGCGACACTAAATTACTTCTACCTCGCGGATTGACATTCGAAATTCACACTACTCGGGGTCACGGGTTCCCGGTCTAGAAAACGCTACTTATTATACGCCGCGATTGCGTCCCCCTCGTTGCTACCGGTCACTGACTCGAAAGTTACATAAATGGCGCGGCCCTGTTTGACCGGGACCGTACGCCTCATCAAAATCAATAAATCTTACGTATGGCCAATACCTTAAATTTCCAACGATGAAATTCGTTGTTGTTTCTCCCCTCTCCTTCCCTGTCGCCCTCTCGCTCTCTCGCTCTCTCGCTCTCTCGCTCTCTCGCTCTCTCGCTCTCTCGCTCTCTCGCTCTCTCGCTCTCTCGCTCTCTCGCTCTCTCGCTCTCTCTCCAAATCATAATACTTTCGAAAAGATAAGGCTTCTGTCTCGTGGCACGTCCGTGCACTTCGACGGCTCATCGAAGAAGAAGGAGCCAGGCTCCCTTTGCTTTTTATTACCCGGCAACACGTGCGAGCTGGGCACACGGCGTCGGCCTCCTCTCCCACCCAATGACAGATCCGATTGGCCGGCGCTTCCGAAAGCTTCGGCCGTTGGTCCTCAGATCGCTCATCGAAGCCGGATCTAGGCCATTCGAGGATCGATGGCAAATTCAGCGTATTTATCTCTGATTGGTCTGATCTCAGGAAAGGCAGAAAGGTGGAAAGCTGTTAAAAATAAAGAAGAGGACCTCGAGTCTATCTATTGCGACGGGAATTTCATATCCTTGGTCGGCAAACAGTCCTACGCCCGGGGTTAATTACGGAAAGGGGTCGAGCCCGATATTTAGCCCTTCCGGTAAACCCGATTTATTTTTTGGGGCTTCCGGGGCCCGGCAGTACGAGCACGCAGACCCGGCCTTGGATTGGGGCCACCCGGGCGTAGCCGACCTGCCACTCCGCCCCGCGAGGACCTCACGCCCTTTGCGGCACGGTAGAGCCGGGGGGTTCGTGACAGTTCCCAGAAGAGCGAGGCGGAGTCAATTCGGAGTCCAGGACAACAATTCAAGGTTCAAACGAGACAACTTTATATGCGAAAAATCTTTCGCCGGGATCGGCTTTATTTCGGGCCTCCCACGACCCCGGCGTACAGGTGCATCCGCGGAACACTTACGGGACTAGGCGACCCTGTCGAACGAGACGGTAGCAACGGAATCACAAAAACGCAATCAGGGCGTGCCGGGATGGGTAATTCCCCAGTAGAGGCCCACAAGGGCACAACGTTCGGTCGGGAGAACCTAATCTGCCCCTCAGGGTCTCGGAAAGGGCCCGGCGCCTAGTAACTGCGCAGCTGTACGAGACTGTTGCGCCAGCCCACAGTATGTACCACCCCTACGTTCTCGCGCGCCTCGGCCCACGCACACGGGGCCACGAAAACTTCCCCGGAAACCACCGACGGGAAGAACGCAAATTACAAAAACCGTGAGTGGCACGATACAAAAGGGCGCGCGAGAATCTCCTCCCGACACTTTCCGGATTTAACGGCGTTCACCACCAAGTGGGGACGATGACTTCCACCGCTAGATGGCATTAGCATCGGATTCGGTGGGAGGTTACCAAAACGTACTTTCTCGCTCGGATGAGGGAGACGCGACGTATAATGGGCAGTGTTTAGCAACGGGCGAAANATTATTTAATTTTGGATAAAATTGCGTGATCTTTTTTATTAAATGTATGAAAAATTAATATTATTTTAAGGTTACTGAAATTATAACATTAATATAACATGTTACATAACATGTTACCATACTGAGTGGGAAATAATAAGTAACATCTAACTTCCATATTACCTTTGTGCTACATAACATGTTAGTTTCGAAAACGTAACATTTACTCAACAGTTATATAACAGTGTTCACTGGGCTATAATTAGATGTTCAACAACATAATTTTCTTATCATGTCATGTAAGCATGAATAATCTAACAGTTTTCAGTGTTTAATTATGTATTATAACATCGCAATAACAAAAACTAACCGATACATCCTAGTAAATTCTCTTTCTTCTAATGAAAATGGGTCTGAGGCATCACGTAATTCGCTTCTTCTTCTAATAAGGTTATTATTACGTTCCCGAATACGATTGTTGCCATAAATCTAAACACCCAGGAGGTTTTCCATTTTCAATTTCGATGTCACAATCCGTGGAGGATGGCGTTAATTTTGATATCTATTCTTATCAGAGATGAGTTGGGAGATTGCTCACGGGCAGGGTCGCGCGATCGCATCGTGTGCTGCCCTCTGGTTTTGTACGTGAGCTTTATTTCAGTTTTTACAGTGATTTAAAACAGGCGTTGCGCCTCTGACACTTTGTTACTTCTTTTATGTTTAATACACTGTTTTCTTACATTTGTGTGTCAGTTTAAGCAACGTCTGTTTTGATCATTGCAAGTACTTTTTAAATCCCGAAAATATCCTTTCGTTTAATAAATGAATTTGAATAGCCCGCCAAATATTTTAGTTCGTGAAGAAGTTTACTCCAACCGAAGATGGCGGTAGTGCATAAAGCGTTACACCCCAATACATGGCAGTGTCAACCCCCTGGGTATGGTGGTCCCTCTGGCAATGAGGATCCCGCCGGAAAATCTTCCGTCCCACGCTGTCGCTCTCTTCGCGGATCCACCGGAACTTCTTGGTGGATGCCGACCTGCCATCTGGCCTTGCCTAAATAGGTCACTAGGCCGCCTAATTAGGGCGGCCGCCGATGGATGGCAGCAGGGCCCCACAAATTCGGGGCCCCGCGCACGTTCCGCGAGCCTGGAAGAATTAAAGGCGCGCGTCGCCGCGCGCTGATGCGCGTCACACCTGCGTACGGTGATGAGACATTTGCATTTTTTATTCAGGTTATTGTACAATTAAAACTGCCAACTGCAATGATCGCCAGAGGGACCTCCGCGCTCCGGCACTGAGAATCCCTTGTGACGGGCAAGAATTTTGCTCCATCACACTATATTTTTTAAATATGTATTGCATTCATATTTACACATACTCCCACTGAACACCAAACCTAACAGTTACGTAACTTAAAACTCACAAATAATATAACGTTTGTTACAATATAATAACCTGACAGTTACGTAACATAGAGCTAACTAGTTACATGACATTTGTTACAATGCAGTGTTACGGGGCGGCCGAGCGGATGCGAGGCCGGGGTAATTCGGGTGGAGATTACCCAAATCTTGCGCGTAACGATTATTTTAAAGTTTGTGAGAAGATTGATCCGACCGGTTAGATCAATTCCTCTGGTGGGATCTAGGGGAGTGAAGAAAAAAGGGGGTGCGAACGAATGGCTATGTGGCTATAAGATTTGTATTTATTCGTACGCGAGGTCTGAATTACAGTTAGCTAGAAGGGCACTCGAGGTGCCTTGACCTAATTTCTCTAGATTAATATACTTCCGCGTCGCGGCGGTTCGGGTGTCGCGATAGCGCGCTTTAGCGGCGGCAGGTTACTGGACGCCGGTGTGCTGACGCGGGAATTCTTACTATTTTAATGGTGTTCTGCGCGTGATTCTATTTCGCGATGCTGAGATTCGAGCTCAGCTGTTTAATGGAAGTCGATGGATTCTTAATCTATCCGGTTAACCGGAGCAAGGCATCGAAATCGCGATAATGGTTAGAATTCGATTTTGGTCGAAGATGAAGGGTTAATAAATGAACGAGAATGAAAATGAGGATGAATCGAGCTTGCGAAGAATCCTCTACCTGGCTTGTTCAGCGGCCGTAATCGGTGACAGTCTCTTTTGATCGACCCGGTCGGATGACTGTGCGTGAACACCTTCGTAACGTGGCGTGCCCTAGGGTTGGAGGTCTCCTAGAAGCCTCCCGTCCAACGGAAGTTGCAGTGCTGCCGTCTAGTCCTGACTCGGTGGCTGGATCGCTGGAGTACCGGATGGCGCTACTGCAACTCGCAGGATAGTGGTCCTTGGCAGGGAGTTCAATGGTCTCGGTCTCTGACTCGCTAGGAACGGAGTACCGGGAACCAGGAGCTCCACTCGAAGTTTCGATGACGACTGACGTTGACTTATGTCAAATTGACTAAAGTTTCGACTAATGACTTATGACTCTCGTTTTGATCGGACTGCTGGTTTTATTAGCAGGATGTTCCAATTGGTGGGGGCTTCCTAGGGCCCAGGTGAGGGTGGCGTTTCTGAGTCGTGCTGATGCGTTGCGAAATCATCAGGTTGTTTGCCCTGGGTCGGTCGGTGACTTTTGGAGCCGTTTGGCCGATGAACTCGTTGGATTCTTTCGCAAGAGCTTCGCGTTTCTGTACTCGGATTTCCATGGCTAGCTCCGGTGATTGAAAAATAGGGTTTTTCCCTATGTTAGGGTACGGAAGGTACCTACGTAACAGCAGTAACTTAACAGTTGTGGAACTTGTAGCTAACAGGTTACATAACATTTGTTCCTATCATATCTACATAAATGGTGCGTAACTTTGTTACTCTCATCTTACATTATATGACTGTCCTGATATTACTGTGTACATGCAGCACATATTTGTAACAAAACGGATTGGTGCTAACTGTCATTAATTTTATTACTTCATCGTCAAATGTCATAAGATTAATATGTCATATTTTGTTTACTACTCGTACGAAAAAATGTGATTTTAATTCGTACGCGCAT